>NC_134486.1:307451847-307616847 GCF_040206685.1 Ascaphus truei | reverse complement strand
TTTCTGTGTTGTATTTGAATAAGCAGCTGCACAGCCGGGAACATTCAAACACGCTTCTCCCGCCTGTGCAGTTGCTTATATTAGCTTGTACTCCGTCCCATTCCCCGCCCATGTGGAGGGCCCCGATTGGATCCCCTCTCCTCATTTTTTTTTTTTTTGACACAGCCTTTTTTTTTTAGACACTTTATTTATTTTCTGACACACGGGGGGCCCGGCAGTGGCCGCGGGCGGCCGGGCCCCCCTGACTCAACGGGCCCGGGATGCCAATACTGTCTGTCCCCCCCCTATTGGCGGGCCTGTCTGTAACTAATAAGGTTAAGAAGGTTAAGAGAAGCACTGAAAGTTGTGTATGTGGGTAGAACAAATTTTAAACGTATACCCATATGATGAGAAGGGATTTGTGTCAGTTAATGGGGGCTTTTGGTGTTTTGTTTTTACTGTTCAGAGAGTATGCCTTGTTTGCTATGGAGGACGGCAAGAAATGCTAGGGCTATTGGGAGGTCTAGATGAGAGGTGAATAAAGATGCAATGCTAATAAATGCCATTGTGTGCTGGAAAAGGTTAACGGAAAGTGGGCAGCACCTGATCATACCCTGTTTGTTTTTCTAAATTGAAAGTATGGTGTTTTTTTATAGTTGATGTATGTAGGCTTGTCTAGCTGGGTGAATAGCATGGGTGGACTTAACGTGCTCAATATGAAATGAGCATTCCACATGGGAGGCAAGTGGCAGTTGGTCATGAACCAGTTTGTGGACAGCGGAATACCTTGTTTTTATAGGGCTGAGGAATTATATATATTTCAATTATTTGTTTAGTGGGTTTTTTTTTTTTGGCTGAAATTAAGCCTCCAAAGTCATGTAGTCATTTTTGCCTTTACATGTCATGTAGAAAAATAATAGTTTTGAAAACTATAGCTCACTATGATTTAATATTGTTTTACTGAAATATATTTTCAAAATAATAATAATAACTTTATTTCATATAGCGCTTTTCTCCCAATGGGACTCAAAGCGCTTCACAATTACAATAGAGCGAGCGGTGTACAGCGCATAGGATTTCTACAGACACAGTCCCTGCCCAGGTGAGCTTACAATCTATATTTTTGTAGCTGCGGAACAGGAAGATAAAGTGACTTTTCCCAAGGTCACAAGGAGCTGACACCTTCCCTCAATCCAGAGGAACAATTTGTATAATTAAAAATGTTGAAAAATTCTGAGGACAAAAAACTAAATACACAACATACTTGATCTCAAGCTGCTCATTGTAAGCAGAATGAAAACATTTTGGGGCTAACAGGAAGCCACAGGGGATGATGTAACAGCTTCCTATTGGCCCATATGACACAGGACCTTTAGACAGACATTTCGTATGTCCAGCCGGAGCAGCTACCGGCTGACCCTTTAGAGGTAAGTATCTTGGGAAGCAGCGGGTCCCCGGAGGTGAAATTCACGTTGTTCAGGTCCAGAGACCTCCTGATTCAAACCTAGCAAAAACACCAAGACGCAACACAACTTTAATGTTTCTAGTAAAATTGTATCAACTCACTAAAGTGATGGTAAAAATGTGTGCATACCCACATGATACTATACATGCATCCAAATAATTTCACACAAGGACATATTTAATATCTTGCTTTGAACACTGAAGTCGTTCATTGTACTTGACACATAGCCGAAAATAATTTAAATTAAACATAAATAAGTGGTAGATGCAGAGAAAAACAAACATTTGAAATCTCATTTTACAAATGTCTGATCGCCGCTACGAAAATAAGTTGAGAAATTGAAATGTAGTATTGCTTAAAGGCTTCTTAATTATAATTCATCTTTATGATGGATAAAATGAGTACAGCATCTAAGAATTGCAATTTCATTAAAAAGTATGTGCTACCGAAGTCTCAACTGCATTGTGAATACACGTGCAGAAGGCAATGAATCATTTTTTTTTAATATGTTGCAGTCTGTCTAGATCAAAATTATTAAGGGTCTATTGGATGGGAATGAATCAGTGGTTTCCGTGACTTTCATAAATACCAGTTTCTGTTATTGAATAAAGAACTCATATTGAGGTTCCTGTCATAATTGTTGAACAGTGTAATAATAGTACTCATTTGCAATTTGGTACAAAGGTTATCAATGCCAGGATAACATAAACATGTGTAATATTTTATATAAAATGTAATGTATTTGGTATAGTTCTGGACACTATTAATGAGCAATGTATTTGGTATAGTTCTGGACACTATTAATGAGCAAGTTATTGCTACTGTATGTTAAACCCCTAATGGATACTGGGCCGTTAGTATGCCATTAGCAGACGAGCACCACATGTCATTTAACATTTTTTAACATTTTTATGAAAAGTAAAGTCAAAAGTAAAAAAATATTTATTTATAAAATGTTTTACCAGGAAGTAATACATTGACAGCTACCTCTCGTTCTCAAGTATGTCCTGGGCACGGAGTCATAATGACAAATACATGGTTACAAATGCATAGTTACATTAAGTGAAAAAAGTTATAAAGTACATTATATACAAAACATTGCATGCACAGTTACAGATAATTTATATTATAGGCGTATATAACAGTTACAGACCAGATTAAAATGTGAGACAGCTTTAGTTTTGAAAGAACTTAGACTGGTGTTGGCAGTGAGAGTCTCAGTTAGACGTTTCCAGTTGTGGGGTGCACGGTAAGAGAAGGAGGAGTGGCCGGATACTTTGTTGAACCTTGGAACCAGGAACAGTCTTTTGGAGTCAGATCTCAGGTGATAAGTGCTGCATGTGGTAGGGGTGAGGAGCTTGTTCAGATAGGCGAGTAGCTTGCCCAGAAAGAATTTGAAGGCAAAGACAGGAGATATGAACTTTGTGCCCAGACTTAAGTGATGACCAATCTAGTTCTTTGAGCATTTTGCAGTGATGTGTGTTGTAATTGCATTGGAGGACCAAGCGGCATATTGAGTTGTAGAGGGTATCAAGTTTGCCAAGGTGTTTGGGGTGCCGTGCCATATACTGACACAGTCTATCATTGGCATCAGCATCTGCTGTGCGATGCACTTTCTGACAGTAGACATCCTGTAAACCCCTTGGATGTCGACCATAAAATAGTTCAAAGGGAGAGAAGTCTGGGGAAAATTGTGGAACTTTCCTAATGGCAAATAACAGGTACAGCAATAAAAAAAAAAATCCCAGTTTTTCCCATCTTTATCAACTACACGGCGTAACATGTTCTTTAAGTTTTTTTTTAAACCATTCTACTAGACCATATGTCTGTGGATGATAAACTGAGGTTATTTTGTTACTTGGGACATAAATGGGATCCTCATGTCAATTAAGATCTCTTTAGGAATTCCCACCCGGCTAAACAGGAACAATAACTCTTTTGCTATGTTTTTGGTAGAAGTGTTATGTAGGGGATTGCCTCAGAATAACAGGTTATATAATTTAATATTACCAATATATATGGTGTCCTCTAGCAGACTTTATTAAGGTTCTACTAAATCCGTAGAAATCCGGTCAAACAGTATTTCTATTATGGGAAGGGGTGTCAATGGGCTACGGTGAGCTTTGAACGGGACTGTGATCTGACATTCTGGGCACGAGGAACAATAATTTGTAATTTCCACCAGAACCCGAGGCCAATAGAACCTTCAAAGCACCTTTTCTCTTGTCTTTTCCACTCTAGGCATCCCCTCAATTGGTGACTATTAGCAAGGTGTAACACAATATTTAGACATTTCCGTGGGACTAACAACTGATTAGTTAAAGTGGAATTCCTTCTATTGATCCAATAAACTAGGTAATTTTCTACCTCGAAATAAGGGTAGAAAAGTGGTGTATTATGTGGTTGCAGGGATTACAACTCTGGTCCCGTATATTCCCCCTAGCTTCAACTAAGGCTGGGTCTTCCCACTGGGCCCTCTTAAAATGCCCAGGATTGACCTGGAGGTCAGCCTTACCCTGTTCTGGGGTGTTAGACAGCACTTCAGCATCTTGTCTTGGGGTATTCCCTACCAAGGTAGCCTTGGGAAAGATAATTTTACAGCAGTCTTCCCCCTTTGTATTCAGGCCTTCCGGAAGCTCCATGTCTGAAAAGGAAAATAACTTGCTTCTCCCGCCTCCTTTTCATGATCCGTTGACGAACCCTGGGCACTACTCTGACTTGAAGACCACGTTTTCAGAAAATGGGGACTGTTGGCATCTATTATTATGTCATGTGCTATTTGGGGTACTAGACCTACCCTAAAATGTAAGGAACCAAACTCGGTTTCAATAAAGACCTCAGCAGTGGAATATTCACGATTATCCCCATGTATACAGTGAATTGCTACTCTTTATGAATAGTTTACCTGTTCTCTGGGCAACGGGTATTCAGACACTAGGATAACCATACACCCTGAGTCAAGTAGTGCCAGAACCCTCTTTCTATTTGTCATGGGAGATCAGGCCATTTACCCCTTTTTTTTACCAGGATCATGCATTGAGCAAAACAAGTTAATGAAATAAATTGTAAATTTATTCACAGGAAAAAGGCAAATACACAGTGTTACACAAACTACAGCAAAAAGACACACTTATGTTGAAATTGGGGTAACAACCTAGGTTCTCCTAGATGCAGGGAATGCTATTCCTGATAACAGTTGCAAAAAAGGACAGAAAATATTCCAGGCAGCTTTCGCTGAAACAGCCCTTTTCTTTCTGGAGATTTGCAACTGGAAACTTAGAAGCTGAGAATCTTAAAGGATTGGAGAACTGTGAGAGACCTTTGAGAACACACTATCTCATGGGCGCAAGGGGTTATAATACCTCTGACTTTCATTCAAAAAATACTATAGCTCAATCCAGAGCGTGAGACATTTCTCTGTAGCCAATCAGAGACAAACTGGTAGACACAACATGGTTACCTAGAAATCTGAATGAACCAAAGGGCATGGGCAATTTGGCCCCTCTGGTCCTGGTTCCCTCAATGCCACCTGTGGTGACAGGCTCCTGCCAGACTGGTAAGTTCAATGGAAATGCAAAGAGCGTCCATTGATCTCAGGATGTGGATACTTGAATCCTTCCCGCCTGTTCAAATGGTCTTGTTACCTTGGTTATCCTCTGGGGCTTTCATCTCCAGATGTCCTGCCATACCTCCTGGCACAACTTGGTAGCCCAGTCGCCTAACAGAGCATTGGTTCTGAAAGTCCCAGCTCATTTCTGTGAACAAACAGATAGATTTAAAACACAGTGTTCCATAAACTATACACTTTAAAACACACTGTTCCATAAAATATACACTTTAAAAATATCCTAAGTCTTTTGGTTATAGGAAATAGAATAAGAAGCCGCACGTTATTTCTTTCTAGCCATATTCCCCACACTCTATACAATAAAATTAGGAGTGGGCTTTTAAAAGTCCCCTCACAACCTTGTAGATGATTGGAGTACCCCCAGGACCCCTATGCCGGTTCTGGGTGACCTGGGCATTTACTGGGTATCCCAATTAACCTAAGGACCCTTCACTGTTTGAGGGACACCTCACATCCCTATGCCCCATTTACCTTTCTGGGCTATGCTGAAGCAGGGACCCCTAGTGGTGAGTTGCGCAAGTGTTTTCTAGGGGAGATCCAGGCATTCCTGGCTTCGCACTCCGACGATCCGTAACTCTCCACTCCAGACCTGGCAACTACTTATACCATTCTCCAATCTATAACCCTGACCTGGCTTGAACAACTACTCTACATGCTAGGCGCGCCCGTGTGGCTGTGGGTCGGCGTTAACCAATTCCCTACCTCAGCACCGCGGTCGCACTTCGTTTGTGGTGAGCTACGTGTTACAGGGTTAAACTAAATGACCATTTTTTCAAGAGAATATATAGTTATTGCACTGTGTATTTTTGTCACATTGGAAGTAGCTTTGGGCATCTTTGTCAGTTTTTTGTTGTATACATTTAGCCACGCCCATATATATATATATAATGTGGTAATGGTAGGGGTTTCTCAGAGCTTTTTGGGTATCTGTATGTTTATTAACTGTGTGCAGCTGGTCTTAGTTGCTTTTGGGAGGGTAGTGGCCCCTCCCCCCCAAGGTCTAAGCTTGCCCCTCCCCACTTTCCAAGTTGGCAGGTCAGTTTCATTTTGCCAGGTGACGACAGATCCAATGTGATCATTCTCCTGTAATTATACAGGTTAATAAGAATTTTAACCCAGGGAGTGTTAGGACCTGCTACGGTCATGCCTTGAAAGTGGCATCAGGCTTAAGACGCTTTTGCCAAAGGGTTAACCTAAATAACCCTATTTTCAAGAGAATATACAGGTATTGAACTGTGTATTTGTATCACATTGGAAGTAGCTTTGGGCATCTTTGTCTATTTTTTGTTGTGTACAGCATGTTATCTTGCTTATACACAATATTATCCAAAAAAGTGATCTCCTGTTTGTTGTAGCGAAACGTGAACCGCATGGTTGAAGGGATGCTATTAATATGCAAAATGTATTCAAGTAGTTGTTGTTCACCGCCAATCCACACCATAAAGATGCCATCGATGTAGTGGGTGTAGAATTTGATGCACTCTGAGTGAGGAGCATCGTTGAGTAGATGTGTCTGCTCGTACTCATGCATGAATAAATTGGCATATGATGGGGCCATGTTGGACTTCATCACTGTCCCCATCAGTTGAAGATAGAATGAGCGTTAAAACCAAAAAAATGTTTTGTGTAAAATAATCTCCACCAGTAGGAGAATAAACTACGGAGGTGGTCCAACATGGCCAGAGAAACACCGAATTGGTGTCTAATGCATCCATTCCCTTCTGATGAGGTATGTTGGTATACAAACTGGAGACGTACAAGGTTACCAGTATGGCAGAGCTGAGGTCAACTATTGATTTTGACAATTTGGTTATAAAGTCTGTGGTATCACGAACATAGGAGGGCATCTTACTTACCATGGGCTGCAAATAGAAGTTCACATACTGTGAAATGGACTGACACAGAGATTCCCTTGCAGAGATGATTGGTCTGCCAAGTGGGTGAGTCAACGATTTATGCACCTTGGGGAGTGTGTACAGCACTGGCATGATGGGATGATCTTGTATCAGGAATTTTGCTGTATCTTCACTGAACCACGTATTATTAACCCCCATATGGATAATGGAGTAAATTTTTGTGTTGTATGCCACTGTGGGGTCAGACAGACGTCTTTTATAATGGTCTTTGTTGTCAAGTTGTGATAGCACTTCTTGCCTGTAATAGTCATATGACATGACCACCACACTGCCGCCCTTGTCAGCGTCCCTGATTATAATGTCCTTATTGCGTTTAAGGTTGATAATTGCTTGGCGTTCTTCCTTCGTGATGTTATGGTCAAAGATCTGCTTTCTCGTATCTCTTTCAACAAGGCCCATGAATGTGGAGATACTGTGATTCACAACTGGAGAATCATACGTGCTCTTAGGTTTAAAGATGCGCCCTTTATGCATTTGTTGCCTGCTGGTATGGTCATCATCATTTGGTCTATGAAAAAAGTATTTCAATTGTAGTAAACGGTTCATCTTGAACATATCTACCGCCCAGTCAAACGGTTTCTGTAAATTAGTGGGAATGTAAGACAAGCCTTTACTGAAGACACTTTGTTCCGCTGACATTAATCTTTGTGATGAGATATTAAAAATCACGGATTCTTCTCCTTGGCACCTCTTCCAGTTTTTGCTTTCAATTGCCGTGGCAGATATCTTTGGTTTCCAGCCACCTCTCCTTGTCCGTCTCTGGATACGCCGTCTACTAAGGGTGGTTTCCGAATTGCCAGTAATTCCTTGTCCAAAAAAAGGAACTGCGGGTGCAGTGTCTTGTGAATCTGATAGCTCTATATCGCTGGTATTGTAACTCATCTCTGTGAATACCACCTTTCTTGAGCGTGAAAAGTTCCTTCGTGGTCGGCCACAGCTCTGTGCGGGATCGTTGATCCCTAGCAGCCCTTTATATACACGATGCTCCTTGTAATCAGCTGTCACAAGTTTCAGTTTGTCCCTTTTGTATTTGATCAGACTTGACTGGTGTACATCTACTGCAGTGTGTAATTTATCTGTCCAATTTGTCTCTGAATCAGCCTCCAAAACCGGCCCCTGCTTTTCTTGGATAGTATTGATTTAATTCTTAATTCTATTTAATTCCTTTGTAGATTGCTCTATAACTAAAAAGGTTAAATCAAACTAACACTTGTTCAGTATACCTATCCACTTAGAACAAAACTCAGGGTAATTTCTGCCAATTGTGGGTTGATTTTTAATCCTGAACCCACGAGGCAGCAATTTTTCTTTATGATAATGTGAAAGTGTCACAGCGTGCAAATAAAAGTCCACTTCTCTCTTTTTCAATTTCAATAAATCATTTTAAATATCCAATGGTTTATTTGGGCCAAAAACTGTTTCAACAGCTTCAGTGTACCTAATTTTGGCTACAGTATGTTAGCCTCCGTGTAACTCAGTGACTCAGATAAATTAGAGAAAATGCCAGAGACATCAGCAAACTCCTCCATGTCCCAATAAGAAAACAAAAGCAACCGTAGAGTGTATTAATAAAACATATGTAAACACAGCTGTTAAGAGGATCCTGTTAAATCCCAGCCACCCTTGGAAAAAAGTCAATAAATAGCTGGGTGCTAAGCTTCTAAACATGTATTGGTAAAAAGACCAGCAAGCACTCCAATGTAGAAATTCAAAAGGCCTGGTGCTAGTCCCATAAGAAATGTAAAGCGCACATTACCATCCAGCAGGGCAGCAGAACAGCAAAGTAGAGGCAGCACTCAGAGGTAAGTATTCAGAAAAAAATTATTAGAACAGATACATAAGAAGGACGTTTCGATCCCACAGAGGTTGCACGCTGGTTTAGGGTATTTAGTCACATAGAACATAGGCTTCACTGCACACCCCAAGAAGAAGATCCCTCTGTGGGATCGAAATGTTGGTCTTATGTGCCTGATCTAATACATTTTTTTTCTGCATACCTCTGAGTGCTGCCTCTTCTTTGCTGTTTCTCTCTCTCTCTCTCTCTCTCTCTCCAAATTACCCAAAAATCTACTTGCCGAACCAAAACATCTACTTGCCACCTAGCCCCACCCCTAGCCCCATCCCCACCCCATGCCCCACCTCCAGTCCTGCCCCCAACCCCTCTTTATAAAAAAGAAATGGAATAAATTCCTAGTAAGAACTAATAACAACATTTGTTTTTGACGTAACAGTTTATTTATTGTATTACATTTATACTTTACTACAATTAGTCCTTTTTACATAGTTACTTGTGTGTGTGTGTGTGTACTGTATGTGTATGGGTGAAAATGTCAGAATGACCTCACTAATCTAGAAAAAAAAGCCAGATGTGAATGACTAGTTTCCTGCACCCCTTAACCAGTGTTTGGATGCCCCCGCTTCACAATTTCTAAAGCAGCAATCCTGTTGTCTGGGTTATTACCTGATCCGCAGTCCCTCAATTTCCAGGTACCCTCATTCCCGCAATGTTATATGTTGGAGGGGAGGTGTTCCCTACCTGTCTTCTGGGTTAGGGGGGATTCCGATGTCGCCCATGTGAAGCTTGAGAGTCAGATCTGGAAGGGAGCAGTATAGGCTATTTCAGTGTAGGTATAGGGCAGTTAAGATATATTGCGTAAATAAGTTATCCAAAGTGTGAGACAGAGAGTGTGTGTGAGACAGAGAGATAGACAGACAGACAGACAGACAGAGAGAGAGTGTGAGATAGAGAGAGAGACAGACAGAGAGAGACAAACAGAGAGAGACAGACAGAGAGACAGACAGAGAGACAGACAGACAGAGAGACAGACAGACAGAGAGACAGACAGACAGAGAGACAGACAGACAAAGAGAGACACATAGAGAGAGAGAGAGACAGAGAGAGAGACAAAGAGAGAGAGAGGGTGGGTGGCAGAGAAAGAGAGAGGGTGGTTGATAGAGAGAGAGAGGGTGGGTGACAGAGAGAGAGAGAGAAATAGAGAGGGTGGGTGAAGGAGAGATAGAGGGTGGGTGATGGAGAGAGAGAGGGTGGGTGACGGAGAGAGAGAGGGTGGTGACAGAGAGAGAGGGTGGGTGATGGAGAGAGAGGGTGGGTGACGGAGAGAGGGTGGGTGACGGAGAGAGAGGGTGGGTGACACAGAGAGAGAGAAGGTGGGTGACAGAGAGGGTGGGTGACGGAGAGAGAGGGTGGGTGACGGAGAGAGAGGGTGGTTGATGGAGAGAGAAGGGGGGCAGTGATGGGGGAGTGGGTGATGGGGTGACAGGGAGGGTGGTTGATGCTGCAGGTGGGTGACCGGGAGGGTGGGTGACTGACTGGGTGGGTGGGTGGATGACTGACTAGGTGGGTGACTGACTGGTTGGGTAACTGACTAACTGGGTGGGTGACTGATTGTGGGTGGGTGACTGACTGTGGGTGTATTTATTGGAAGGGAGAGGTCCCACCTGTGCAGCAGAGTTCGTCCAGACGGCTTGCTTGTTCTCCACATGTGACCGGCCGGGCAGCCGGGCGGGAGGTTGTGAAGCCGGACGGGAACTTGTGAAGCCGGGCGGAAGGTTGACAGACGGGCGGGAGGTCGGGCAGCCGGGCAGGAGGTCGGGCAGCCAGACGGGAGGTTGTGAAGCTGGGTGGGAGGTCGGGCCGGCGCCAGGCTCCAATCAGTGTCTTGTGATCCCCAGCATCAGCAGAGGCTGCCTCATCAGCTCCTTGATGCTGTGTGACGTCATGATGACACGATCGTCATGTTGGCATGGCAATGCGACGTCTGACGCCGCACGGCCATTGCAGTTGGAGAAGGAGTAAAATAATGCCTGTAGAAGCTGCAACATGCTGCCGAAGTACTCCGCCACAGCACCCAGCCACAGCACCTCGCCAGCGGCTAAAATGTGGTCGCCCTGGGCGACCGGGTGACTGCATTTGTAGAGGACTATATATATATATATATATATATATATATATATATATATATATATATATATATATATATATATATATATATGGGAAAAAAGAGGAGAGAGCGCACGCCCATAGCGTAAAATTGTAGATTTAATGAGGGGAAGGGGGGAGGGGGGGTAAAAAACGCACTTACAAAAGTACAATAAAATCAAGCATATGTGATAATAATCACCACCATCCGGTTATACTGCATAATCTTGGGGCAATCCCAGACTCCAATTGTGAAGGATCGACGTCCCAGCAGGTTTCCAGGGCTGGTATGCTGTGTAGAAATCCAAGAAAGTAGCTCCGTATAGTGTAAGTCTCTGTTTCACTCGCGCTTGGATGAGTCCACTCCAGCGCTTGGTAATGACTTCAGTGTCAATGCGTCTGACGTAATGATGCTCCCTGACGCGTTTCGTCAGTCACGGCTAACTTTTGGATTTCTACACAGCATACCAGCCCTGGAAACCTGCTGGGACGTCGATCCTTCACAATTGGAGTCTGGGATTGCCCCAAGATTATGCAGTATAACCGGATGGTGGTGATTATTATCACATATGCTTGATTTTATTGTACTTTTGTAAGTGCATTTTTTACCCCCCCTCCCCCTTCCCCTCATTAAATCTACAATTTTACGCTCTCTCCTCTTTTTTTCCTTCTAGAAACCCTGTGGACGCGGTTTGTCCACATTGAGAGCTGCCGGAGACCCTACATACCAGCATCCATACATTCTCACTGGAACTATTTGAGGACTGGTTTATCACTTTTTTGCTTTTTTCTATATATGTTGTTTTATAATAAGTATGGGCCTACTATATGACTTTTAGGTCCATGTTAAATTTTGCTATTGTCATTCAGGTATTCACCCACAATAGTTCACATTTGTTTTAGATTTATCTTTAGCAATTTTACATTTATTTTTATTGGTTCACTTTAAATCAGAGGTGCAGCTTTTCTCTTTTTCTGTTTGTCATATATATATATATATATATATATATATATATATATATATATATATATACAGTGTTCGACAAACCTATACATTTGCACGCCCCGGGCGAGTGGATTTAACATCGTGGCGAGCTCCTATTGGCCCAAGTAGCACACGTGTGGTACTAGGTGGCGAGTAGATTTTTTTGTTCGGCGAGTAGATTTTTTGGTGATTTGTCGACCACTGTGTGTATATATATATATATATATATATATATATACATACATACATACATACATACATACATACATACATACATACATACATACATATAAACCATACATACATATAAACCATACAATATTGTTTGAAGCACGAGATCAGGAGACAGCACTCTGGTAAGTTTGATCACAAGTTTTTGTATTGAAAAAGACACATAAACCGACGTTTCGGTCCCCCAGTAGGACCTTTCTCAATATGATAAAAAATCGTAATTCATAAAGAACAACTAACAAAAAGGAGACCTCAATATAATTCATGTTATGAATATATTTCTAAAATATGTAACTAAAATATCACAAACAGGTGATAAATCTATTAGTAGAAATGAATCTTGTAAATATTTCAAAATGAATCTTAGTGTTAAAAAAGGATACTCAATAAATGCATGTAGATGTTATATGCAAAAGCGGAGATATAATGAGAAAACAAGGAGTATTAAAGACCAAACAATGGTAAATGATATCTACACCTCCCACTTCAAAGAAGAGAGGGGTGATATATAAAGTAAAATAATCAATGCAATAATGTCAATGCATTAATTGAAACCATCAGGGGCAAGGGTGTCCAACATGTAAATCCAGAAGGATTCCCTACAACACAAGGTCTTGATCCTATCCCTCCCCCCCCCCCCACGATGGAGGGGGGAATATGCTCAAGTCACATGACGGTGAGAAGCCTGGGGTCCTTATTATGATGTGTGCCAAAGTGTCTCAACACACTATGTGTAAGAAGACCCTTAACCACACTCCTCCTGTGTTCAAGGAATCTTACAATGAGAGAATATATGGTCCTCCCATTGTACTGCATCCCACAGGGACAACAAAGACAATAGACCACAAAAGTTGTTTGACATTCAATGTGGCCTCTAACCTCATAATGATTGCCTTTGGAATTTGATTTGAAGTCAGTACCAACATGTATCTGGTGACACATAATACATCTGGTCCTCATGCATCTGAAATTGCCATTAGAAATATCATGAGCTGGTTTCGCTATTTCCTTAAGTGTACGTTGTGCTACAGTACAAGGTTTTTGATATTTTTACCTTTCTTAAAGACAACCGGTACTCTTTTCAGCACCCCCACCTTGTTGAAGCTCACCCCCTCCCACATTTTAATGGTTAAAAGCTCACTCCATTGCATCTCCCACTCTCAGGGGAACTTCCTTGCTTGCAGTATGATTCAGACAAATCTAATACAGAGTGGTTTTCCTGGTAATGTATAGGTTAATAAAAGCTTCAATCAGACTTAGAACTATGCAACTAATTTTGACAGATTTATTATAAATCATTCTTCCTGGTAATGCACAGGTTATTACGAATTTATATTAGTATACTTAAGATTGGCCCCCGCTGCAGCTGGGGCCAATCTTAAGTATATAAACATTGACACAGGGGTCTAGTCTACCCCTTTCTTGCCCCCAGCTCGCCAATCCAAAATATTATGTCCGGCTTTTTATCAACCCTACCAAATTATCAAGAATGGCAGATTGAGTCAGATAGACTGTTTTCTTCAGAAAATGCACCCTTGGAAACTACTTCTAAACCCAACATCTCCAACTTTTTTAATGAACTAGATAGAACACTCAAACTCCGCCTCAAAACCTGGTGGGAGGTCAGCAGCTTTGAGAATTATCTTAAAGCGGAAACTATACCAAGGGGCCTAAGAGCCAATGTAGCACCAGCTCACTACATAACTGACCCTGAATTCCATCGTTCATGGGAACTAATACTCAAACAATGCTCCATAATGCTCATGCAGCTGCTGATAGAACACCAAAAAGAGAGACTTGAAGTATTTAGCACAGAGTTGGAGAACAAACTAAAAGAGGCAGAAAAATGGAAAGAAGATCCAAAATTCAATGAACTTGAGAAAAAGCTAGAAGCAAATATATCAAAATTCACAGCAGAACTAAAAGAGAGCAACGCAGGAAGTACGAGAGAGATAAGAAGGACTTTAAAGACGGCAAAATATTTAGGTACAAGTTTGCCAAAAAAAACAAATACAGAACTAGAGCAGTTGACATTCAGGAGTCCTCAACAGAGTGGGAAACATCAGACACAGAGGAGACAAGATTAGACAGTGGTGAAGGCACCTCAGGCTCATTTCTTACATCCCTGGTTCCACATTTTTTAGACCAACAAAGAGAGGTCTTAACAGGGACAAAAGGCCGAGGAAGACACGAAGAGGAAAAGGGAAGAGTCTTGCGGAGCAACAACCCACAGACTCAGGGCAAAAAGAGAGGGAAACAAAACAGATACTAACTGACCCTCAAGACATCAATAAGTCCATCATAGTGAACCTTTCAGACTTTGAACTCACTAAGGACCACATAAGCCTACTTAACAAAGGACTGTCGTTCTCACCTTCAACTAATATAGATATATTTGAAATGGTGAAAGACACAAATCTATTCAGTAGGAAACTCAAATTACATAAATTTCATCGCCTACGAGATTTGAAAGTAAGTCAGTCCCTAGACATCTCTCCCCTCAACCTCCAAGAGAGTGAAGCCATAAATGACCTTGACTCCTTATTGGAGGAGTCAAATAGGACCCCAGGAGAGGGGCCGTTCACCCAACTAAGACCAAAATCCAGGTTCCTACCGTTTGGGGACAGGTTTGCTAATATAGACGTTTTCTGTGATCTCGTCACTAGAGATCTCGAGAACCTATCTAAGCTCAGGATGACTGATAACCTGAGTAACCCTGAAAAGACAGCTCTAAAAGAACTAACATCAAACACGTCTATAACTATAAAACCAGGAGACAAAGGCGGGAACCTGGTTATACTCAATACCTCAGACTATAAGGCTGAGAATTTGAGGCTCTTGTCAGACAAAACCTGTTATGAAGTCCTGTTAAGGGACCCCACTACAGACTACCTGACAGAACTCCGCACCATTCTGGATAAAGGACTCCAAAATAAAGTCATAACGCAAAGAGAGTATGATTACATATTCAATAAAATTCAATAAAAACCCAAGAATTGCCAGTGTCCCAAAGATACATAAACGCAAAACACCTCCACCGGGCCGCCCCATTGTATCAGGGGTGGGAAATGTCAGCGAGAATGCCAGTAGCTACATAGATCAGGTTCTAAGACCCTTTGTGGCATCATTACCGTCTTACCTGAAGGACACGAAAGATGTCCTTCAGAGACTTGAAGGCATAGTGATTACACCAGACACCATCTTAGTAAGCCTGGATGTAGAAGGCCTTTATACTAGCATTCTCCATCATGTAGGCCTTGAAGCTACAAACTACTATCTACAAACAAGAGGTAGGCATTTCTCCACCCACTCTGATTTTATGATAGAATTACTAAGGTTTGTCCTAACACGGAACTATTTCCTATTCAACACCAAAATCTATCATCAAACACAGGGAACCGCCATGGGCACGAAATGTGCACCATCCTATGCGAATCTTTACTTAGGTTGGTGGGAGGCCAAATACGTTTTCACTGAAGAAATGGAACATTACTTTGGACGCGCTTCATAGATGACGTGTTTATGCTATGGCAGGGCACACCAACGCTGCTAAAGGAATTTATTGGCATTCTGAATAAGAATACACTCAACCTACACCTTACTCTAGAGTATGACTATAAATCCATTTGCTTCCTGGATTTACAACTAAAAAGAGGGAAAGAGAGCACGATAGAAACAACTGTCTATCGTAAACCAACATCTACAAATAACCTTCTAGAGGCCTCTAGCCATCACCCTAACACTCTAATTAGGGGCATACCAGTAGGCCAATTCCTACGACTCAGGAGGAACTGCAGCACGATTGCAGAATTTGAAACGCAGGCAAGGACAATGACCCAACGTTTCAAAACAAGAGGTTATAGTAACAAGAGTATAAAAACAGCATATAAAAGAGCTAAATACTCTCCACGCTCAAATTTGCTGACTGACAAAATACCAACTAATGAACCCAAAGTGATACATTTTGTAGGCACCTACAATAAACAATGGCATCTAGCCAGAGAAGTCTTTCGCAAACATTGGCATATTTTGGAGGCAGATGAGGACATTAAGGAAGTTATCCCTGCTCATCCATCAATGGTGAGCAGAAGAGCAAAAAACCTTAAAGACATCTTAGTCCACAGCCACTATACGGAAACTCCAACCAAATCATGGCTACCACCTAAACCGTACGGAAGCTACTCATGCCATCACTGCAAAGCGTGCCCTAACATTACAACTACCAAAACATTCCAAAATTGGAATAACTCACAAACATTTCAGATCAGGAAATTCATTACTTGCCAGAGTTTTGGCGTGATATATCAAGGCCTCTGCAAATGTGGGAAGATCTACATACAGTAAGCAAAACAAAACGCCAATTTAAACAGCGGGTATTGGAGCATCTAGGCACAATACGTAACAATGTGGACACCCCACTGGCGAGGCATCTAAACTCTTGTCAACAAGGAAACATCAAGTCTATACTCTTTACAGGTATAGACCAATTCTCCTTAGGTCAGAGGAAAGGGGATATAGATACAGTGCTCCTACAGAAGGAAGCACGGTGGATCTATAATCTTAAAGCACTCGCACCAAAAGGCCTCAATGAAGGATTTGTCTATAGTCCCTTCATCTAAGCTCTCAGGTTCATCTGTCTATAGGAGAATGCAAGTAACTGTAATATGAACTTTAACAAGTAATTCTGCATTCTCCCCAAAGTAATACTGGTCAGAGTTTTACCTGACTCATATTCTGCCATTCAATAAACAGCCAAAATACTTATTAATTAAATAAATTACTAACAACATCACTGATCATTTAAAGAAGTTTAATAAACCAGACAAACATATATACAAGTGAATTCATTCAATAAAGGAAGATACACATGGTGTCACAATAGTGCAATTTATTGGAAGCAAACACAAGAATGACACAAAGTTAACATTTGACAAAGCAATAAGCCAACAGCAGCATGCAAACAAAATGTTAAAGTCCAACACATAAGGAAACATAGCGCAGGTCTGAACTTCAGTTATCCAACAGCCTCACAGTGAGCATGCGCCAACAGCTAATGGGGTCATTACAGGTTAACCCAAAAGGTATAAATAGCCTTCTCAGACATAGGAAACCCTCTGATTACCTTAGCCTTGACAAAGCACTCGCGAAACGCGCGCGTCGGCAACCACTTGGGCAACCACGTGACCACGTGCACGCGGAGGAGCCCGAGTTCACATACACTGACTCAGTGTGATATAGGAAGTCAGCGTGGCTCAACCCGTGCGCATTAAAGGACTGCTATTAGACCCAATGCACTCAGCAGTCACACACTTCTAACGGCATTCAAATATCTGGCAATGTACTATAATATCCATCTAGGTAGCCTGAATGCTACTTCCCTCTCACAGCATTAAGCTTAAAGGGTATTATATATAAGCAAAAGGCACCTGTACCAGCTATTAACCTCTGGAGTGCCAGACAATAACCACATATGAGGAGTACTGCACCAATTAGGGATAGGTCTTTCAATTTTGACCGGTACACACACCCTACAAGGTACAGTACTCATCTGAAAACTCTGTATTTGCATATACAGGAGTTCCAGCAGTGCCATCATACTTACCAGTATTGTATCCTCTATACTAGTATACACTACAGCCCGGTCATCACACACCTGGGAGGTATATGTACTAAGTACTACAAGCCTGCACCTATATACTACCATCTATATAGGGTAGCGTCAGTAATACAATAGTAGGTGCACTCAGACCTAGAATTGACACTATCTAATCTATAATGTACTAATAGCTGCATCACTTATACAGCTTAGTACAGGTCCTATATAAGAGCACCAGCTAGTATATCATACTGGGGCACTTTAACTGTGGTAATAACTGCCGGTATAACTACAGAGACCTCTAGCCCATTCACTCCATATGAGGAACACTAGGGCCAGTGAACTATCCTAACACTGGACATTAACATACCACTGTACAATCTCTTGGACACACATATCCATTAGATTAAGTAACACTTGGTTATATTTAATCATTGTTTTAAACCCCAATATTTTAACGTTACTGTCATTTAATAAAGATATTTTAAACAAATCACCAAATCACACTGAAACAGAGTGCTATCAATAGGGGTTCTGTCTGTCTATTTGTGTATTGAATTTATATTAGTGTTAGGGACCCTTGAGATGTGGTCTGCCGTGTTGTGGCTCAGGGGCTTACAACACTTTGGCCAAAATGTTAAACTAAAAGACCGTTTTATTTAATAGATATCTATACATATATATTTAGGCACTGTACTGTGTATAAGTTTCACTGGATGTGCACTGAGCTCTGTCTGTGTTTCATGTTCTGTCTCTGGTTTTAAATACTTTAGTTTCTAGACTTTTTCTTTTAAGACTGGAACCCACCCAGATGCTGTTTGCTGATTTGCTGGCTTCGCAATGGCCTGGAAAATACTGTAGATAACTTTACAAACAGCAGAAACAAGCACAATAGCACATCCCACTGTTATTCTTCCTCTGAGGTTACAATTCGAAGAATAATGGTGTCATCTGTGGAATGCCCATCGCTACCACTCTTGCCAGTGCCACCTGAGCTTTTGTTAGAGTCAAGGGAAGTAGAGCATTTGGTGAATTTCTGGGTCGAGGGCACTGTGACAGGGTAAATAAAAGCCATCAGTTATATGTCTGGAAAACCTATGTCTAGTCTGCAGTGCAGCACTGACTAGGTTAACTTCAGCTGGGAACCTCAGGACAATTAGTTGGATCCGAGCTGCCTAATCAAGGTGTGTTAAAACCCAGGCTGTAGACACATGGAGCCTGGCTGTTGAGGAGAGAGGAGTAAGCTGCTAAAGAAATTCATGTAACAAGGTCTGAGTAGCAAGGTAGTTGAATTGTGAACTGTCTGTCCCCTGCATAGGAAAAGGGTAACTGCCTGATTTATAGACTGTCTGCTAAAGAGAAACTGTTTTGTTTGGTTTGCAGAAGAAAAAGCCATTTTCGTTTGTTGCTGATGAAAAGCTATTTTTGTTTGTTGCTGATGAAAAGCTATTTTTGTTTTGTGTGCTGTATATCTTTTAAGGCTAAATAAATAAGCCTTGTCAAGAAACCCACGTGTGTAGTTACATGTACCCTGCAACAGGCACCTTATTGGTACATACTGATATTGTCTCTTTCCCACTGTGGCTTCTGTGTTTTAATGTACTTTTTTTTCATTAATACTGCTGCGGCACAGTTTATTCGAGCATTTGCCCGTTCTGTGCCGCAGCAGTAGCCTGGCGCGCGCCCGAGAGTGACGGGCGCGCGCCGAAGCAGCGGAAGAGCGCCCTCCGATCGGGGCGCTCTCCCTACCGCTGCCGGGTCCGCCGGGTACCCCGGAACCCCCTGCCGCTGTCCCGCGATCGCGGGACACCAGGGCTCCCTCGGGGAGCCCCTGGACGCGCGTGCAGGGGGCGCACGCTCCCGAAGACGCGTGACCGCGCGTCTATGACGCGCGGCACGCCGAGGGGCGGCCACTAGCAAGCCGGGAAATCTCCCGGCTTGCGGATCTGGCCGCAGTGTAATAAACTGTGTCGCCAGTGTACAGTACTTACACCCTGTTTATGCTTCGCTTTTTGTGTTGACATAACTGTATAAGATGTACTATAGTGAACAGCTTGCTTACGCTTAATATGCTTAGTTTTGGCTTCACACTTCACACCCATATACACATGTGGCCTAGTGGTCAACTGTGGCATTCCACTGGTGCTAGGGGTATCGCACATGTCAGAAGGAATTGAAGTAGGGCAACATGACTTAGGAAGCGGGTATGAATATGCCTTTGACATGCTCCCTGTCGAGACTACCAAAATATACCTCAAATTTTCTTTTGACAATGAGTTAAAATATAACTATTACTGTAGAATTTTAAACTGTAGAAAACATTACAACAAAAAAGCTAAATCAAGTGTAGCTTGTGTGCCAAGAACTTATGCTTAATGTTACTGACACAATGTTTAAAGCTAAACCAACTAGAAACTATTTTGTATCAACTAGCAGAGAGTACTAGATGGTGTTGTATGCCTAACATTATAACTAGTGCAATGTGACAGTTTTACAACAGGACACTTTTAGCTAGTACTAATGTAGCCCTTGTACCCACCCTCCTAAGTGAGATTTGGGTCTACTTCTCTTGCTACCCCATATTTGCAGTGGTGTGACCTGTGTGGCAACAAGAGGACTGAGTGCTCTGCGGAGTTGTGGGGAGAACAGGACAGGATTTACAGGGTACCTTATTCGTGGTTGCAGCGCCTCCAGTCAGCATGGGTCCTGTGGATGGAAGGACGGTCCATTCTGACACCTTTTCTTGGATCTCAGACAGTGAATCACACTGATGATGGTACAATGGTGTTTATTGCAGGTACAGATCTCACACACCTTTTGTGGAGCACTGTATACGCTGTGGGCACTTTATAGATGTGTATTTTCACACATATACACACACAAACTCTTACATCACAAGCATTCAGAGACCATTTAACACCTAAAGTCATAAATCACATACTGCACAGGGGGGAGGGATAGGTTTAATCCATAGATAACATTTTAAAACTTTTCTTGCTTAATCCATTGTAACATCGCCCAAAGAAGAGATCAATGTATCTCAAAAGCTTGCACAGAAAAGCACTTTGTTAGCCACAGAACGGTACCGTCCATGAAGTTGTGCCCTTGCCCTTACTCTTTGAATATTGTGCTGATCCACCTGCACCTACCTTGTATTGATTCTCGCCGTCTCCTTGTGATCCAACCTTATCATGCTGGTCTTCTCCCACCACTACCCCACACTGTCCTCGTTTGGTTGCTATGCTTGCAATATTCTATCTATGGATGATCATTATAACTTAGTTCTCTATGGCATGATTTAAGCTTGCATTCTGGCGGCGCGTGCACAGCGCTTTACCGCAATCTACGGTCTGTAACCAGCGTTTTTAGGCACAGGGGGTAGGAGGGGGAGACACAGAGACTGTATCATTTAGCTCATATGCAAGGGAGCCAGGGGAAGCAATACACAACCACACCTCAACAGTACTGCAGTGGGAATGCAGCACCACCTCGCTATGCCAACTGGAGTGTCCCGGGAGTACAGGAATCAGACAGGCCACACCCCCAGTTACGGGCATGTTGGAGGGGGGCAGTTAACTCCCCATTCAGCTAGCTATAGAAGTTCTGGAGCCACATCACATCTGTTTAGTGTAAAGGCTGCATGTTTGTGTGTGGAGTGGAGATCCCATCCCAGCATCTGATTGGCTCCCTGGCACACCATATGACGCATCACCGCATGGGAACAATATCCTGTTCTAGCCCCTGCTGACTGACGCGTCACTGTACGCAGTGAGCCAGTGAGCGAGGAGGCACTGGGGACTGCCAGGTAGAAGGTAAGGGGCTGGTGGGGGGCGTGCATGCGGCCACGCGCGCCCCTGGCTGCAACGGGGACTTAGCCTATGATGTAGATGTTCTCTGCTTGTTATACTATTGTCCTTTACATTAACAATAATCACACACCAAGATTATTTAATATTATATGGTACAGACGAAACAACGAGTATTCTTAAGCTTGCCTTAAACTAGCCCAGTGTTACGACTCGCGGTCCCTCGCGCATCCCCGCGCGGACTCCGCGTACCCGCACTTACCTCCGTTCCATCCTGACAGCTGCTGGCAACCTTCTGCGCTGTCCTCCATCACGCGCCTCTCCCCACACACGCAGAGCGCTCCCCACGGGAGCGTCAGTCCCCACTGACGCGCTACGCAGGCGCAGGATTGGAGGGCAGAGGCAAGACGCGTCACCGTCGTGTGATGTACGCGCGCGATGCACGCGCAACACCCCTGAGTGACGAGTCAAGAGGAACTCATTAGTTCCAGCACTGCCAGCTGTCTCTTCCCGTCCAGCCTGTCCCTGGCCCGCGCAGGGGTTACATCTCCACTCCACCCCCTGGGGTGATTGGTCCTTGCCTGCTACTTATGGTCAGCTGTGCCACCAGCACTTCGGCTGAGCATAGACTCATGTTACCTGGTGTTTGTCTCTGCCTTCCTTGTCTTGTTACTTTGTCCTAGTTCTGTTTACCCGTGTACCGACTCTGCCTGCCTATGGAACCCTGGCTCTCTGGAACCCCGACCCTGGCTTGAACTTTGACCATCCGTATCTCTCCTGCCCTGACCCCTGGCTCTGGACTCCGACTATCCGATCTTCTCCAGTTCTGACCTTGGCAGTAGTACCTCACATGCTCTGGACCTCTCCCGCATCGGACCTGGCAAGTATACGTTTACTCTGATTTCTCCTGTCCCAGCAAGACTACGCTACATTCCGGACGGGGTCCCCGTGTCTGTGGATGGTGGCTACTATTCCCATCTCAGCACAGGGGTCTCGTATAGTTTGTGGCGAGCACTGTGTAATATTATGCTCATCCCCACAAATATAGACCCCGCTGGGGTGTGTGATATGGTGGCATCTCATGCCGCTATGTTCTCCAAGCTCGAGAAGTATTTAGAACAGTCTGACCTTCGTACGGACTCACTACAGAAAGACCTCCAGACCCTCTCTGTCCATGTGCAGCAGGCTAAACCTCCCACCTTTTCTCCACTTCCGCTTACTCCTCCGGTTAACCCCTGCTCTTCTGACCCGCGACTTCCTGTTCACCATCGGTACGCTGGAGACACCTCTGAATGTCGTGGGTTCCTCAATCAGTGTTTCATACAATTTGAGTTGACACCCTCCCGGTTCCCTTCTTCCAGAACCAAGGTAGCCTACATTGTCTTGCTGCTTACAGGTGACGCGTTGGCCTGGGCCTCTCCCATCTGGGAGCAGAGAAGCGATCTCACACAGGACATTGGGCGATTCACAAAGGAGTTCTGGCGCATCTTCGATACCCCAGGCTGGAAGATCACTGCAGCTTCTTCCCTTCTCCACATCTCTCAAAGGGATCGTCCAGTGGCTAGGTTTGCCCTGGAGTTTTGGACAGTTGCTGCTGAGACGTCGACCCACTCTTCTGTTTTCTGGCAGGGTCCGAACAGCTGAAGGATGAACTAGTCGCACATGAACGCCCAAGTGACCTAGAGGGACTCATTGCGATCGGCATTTGAGTGGACCAACGACAACAGGAGAGGAAGTCGGAGCGCTCTCATCACCATTACCTTATTCATTCCTCTTTTCCAGAAGTTCCTGCGGCTGACGCTCCAGAACCCATACAACTTGGGGGTAACAAGCTGTCCCCTTCCGAAAAACAGCATCGCCGATCTTCTGGACTCTGCTTATACTGTGGTAATCCTGGTCATTTCGTCTATCAATGACCCCTCAAGCCATCACCCAAGTCGGGAAACGCCAGCTCCCATTGAGATCCAGAGGAGTCTCCATGGGAACGCTCGCTAAATCCTCTACCAGCAAGGAACAACCTAGCAGAATTTTGGTTCCAGTCTCTCTTTCGGCCCCTGGCTTCTCGGTCGCTGCTTCTACCTTCATTGATTCCGGTTCGGGAGGGAACTTTATTGATCACGAGTTCGCTAGGAAGTATAATATTCCACTTGAGAAGAAGAGGATCCCGGTAGAACTTGAGGCCATTGACGGTCGCCCCGTCCGCATGCCGGCATTTATCGTCCTACAGACCATCGAACTGTCCCTCCTGGTCGAGCAGAACCACAGGGAGAAGATATCCTTAGATGTCATCTACTCTCCGTCGGCCGAGATCATTTTGGGCCTACCATGGCTCCAGCGCCATAATCCACACATCAACTGGCTCAGACCCAGACCCATATCCTGGGATCAACAGTGCTCCACAACCTGTGGCACCCCCCAGCAGACCATTTGTAGTGTGAAGAATTCCGAGGAGGTACAGTGTTCCCTACCCGACTGTTATTCATCTTTCAAGGATGTCTTTGACAAAGTCAAATCTGAGGTCCTTCCCCCCCACCGACCCTTTGACTGCCCTATAGACCTCTTGCCTGGGTCCGTCCTTCCAAGGGGGCGATCATACCCCCTCTCTCTCCCAGAGACTAAAGCTATGTTGGATTACATCCGAGAGAATCTCCAGAAGGGGTTTATCAGAAAGTCTTCCTCCCCCACTGGGGCAGGCTTCTTCTTTGTCAAGAAAAAGGACGGCACCCTTCGCCCGTGTATTGATTACCTTGGCTTAAACAAAATTACCATAAAAAAACAGTATCCCCTGCCTTTGATTTCCGAATTGTTCGATCGTCTTCAAGGAGCAACCATCTTCTCCAAATTGGATCTACGCGGCGCATACAACCTGGTAAGGATTATACAAGGCGACGAACGGAAGACGGTCTTTAACACCAGAGACGGGCACTATGAGTACCTTGTTATGCCATTCGGCCTATGCAATGCTCCTATGTCTTCCAAGATTTCGTAAACGAAATATTCAGGGATCTTCTCAATGTTTTTCTCATAGTGTATCTCGACGATATTCTGATCTTCTCAAAGAGTCTTCCCGAACACATTGCACAAGTAAACAGGTACTACTACGCCTTCATCAGAACCACCTCTATGCCAAGCTGGAGAAGTGTCACTTTCACAAATCCTCTACCACCTTCCTGGGGTACATCATCTCGGATTCCGGGTTCGCGATGGATCCTTCCAAGCTGAGATCCGTCTTGGACTGGCCGCTTCCCGCCTCTCTCAAAGGCATTCAAAGGTTTCTCGGTTTTGCGAACTATTACAGAAGATTTATTCGCAATTTCTCATCCATTGTCGCACCCATCACTTCCCTCACTAGAAAAGGAGCCGATGTCTCTTCTTGGCCTCCCGTAGCTGTTCAAGCCTTTGACTTTCTGAAGAAATGTTTTGTCTCAGCACCGGTCCTGATCCATCCCAATCCCAAACTCCCATTTATGCTGGAAGTGGACGCATCGGATGTTGGAGCCGGTGCCATCCTTTCTCAAAGAAAGTCACCTTCTCCCGATTTACATACCTGTGCATTTTTTTCAATAAAATTTCTCCAGCACAACAGAATTACGACGTGGGCAACAGGGAGTTATTAGCCATTAAACTCGCATTGGAGGAATGGAGGCATCTCTTGGAGGGCACGGAGAGTCCATTAACCATTCTAACGGACCAAAAAAACCTCATGTATTTGGAGAGCGCTCGCTGACTGGGGGTTCGTCTTGCCCGTTGGTCTCTTTTCTTCTCCCGGTTTAATTATATAATTTCTTTCATTCCTGGGTCCAGAAATCTAAAGGCAGACGCACTCTCTCGTCAATTCCTAAGCGAGGACAAAGCCGAGGCCAGAGCAGAAACCATACTTCCGTCCAAGTACATTATATCTGCCAACACCTTTGAAGTTTTGGATAAAATTCTCGATGATCAGTCCAAGGTTCCGGAGGGTCTGGAGGTCCCGGACGGTTGTTTCTTCGCTTCTCCCAAATACCGGAGGAAGATTCTGGAATGGGGTCACTCTTCGAAGACTGAGGGACATCCTGGCACCAAAAGAACTACGGACCTCAAAGAACGGACCTTTTGGTGGCCCAACATGCACAGGGACATCAGCGACTTCGTCAAGGCTTGCACCATTTGCGCCCGAAACAAGGTTCCCCGCTGTAGACCCCAAGGACTCCTACACCCACTACCATCCCTGACCACCCCTGGAACCATTTATCGATGGACTTTATTGTAGAGCTTCCTGTCTCCAAGGGCATGAATACCATATTAGTTATTATTGACCACTTCTCCAAACAGGCACATTTTGTTCCGCTCTGTGGTCTCCCCGATTCTCCTACCCTCACGGACATCTTCTCCAGGGAGATCTTCTGTCTTCATGGAGTTCCATTGACCATCGTCTCCGACAGAGGCTCCCAGTTCGTCTCCAGATTCATGCGGGCCTTCTCAAGGAGACAGGGCATATCCTTGCACTTCTCTTCTTGATACTACCCCCAGACTTATGGGAAAATGGAGAGGACCAACCAGTCCCTAGAGCAGTATCTGCACTGCTTTGTCTCGGAGAAACAAGATGATTGGGCAGATCTTCTTCCCTGGGCAGAATTCGCTCACAATTCCCTGCGGAATGAGTCTATGCAACTCTCTCCTTTATTCGCAAACTACAGGTTCCATCCAGCATGTCTGCTCATCACGCGCTCTTCCTCTGGGGTTCTGGCAGCAGTTAACCGGGTCCAGACCTTGCAGTCCTCTTGGACCAAAATTCAGGACAATTTAAAGAGAGCGGCGTCTAGGCAGAAGGCCCAAGCAGATCGCCACCGCCGGGAGATTCTGGAGTTCAGTCCAGGAGACAAGGTGTGGCTCTCCTCCAAAAACATATGTTTGAAGACTCATACTTCCAAACTGGCACCAAGATTTTTGGGTCCCTTCCAAGTTCTGGAGAGAATAAACCCGGTGGCATATCGTATAAAACTCCCAGCATCTATGAGAATACCGTCTGTTTTTCACGTTTCCTTGTTGAAACCTGTCTATCACAGCTCCCGGTTTCCGGATCGTGTTCCCACACCACTTCCTCCTCGTCTTGTACAGGGACAACAGGAGTACGAGATCCAGGCCATCATCGACTTCCGAATTTCCAGAAGGACCACTCAGTAACTCATCCACGCGTTCTTGGGTCTCGCACCACCAGATCCATGCTCCTGAACTCATCAGGAGATTCCACCAGAAATATCCTCTGAAACCTTACTGGAATCACCCGGAGGTCTCTCTTGAAGAGGGGGGTACTGTCACAGCTCTCAGTCCTTTGCGCGTCCCCACGCGGACTCCGCGTGCCCGCACTTACCTCTGTTCCGTCCCAACACCTGCTAGCAACCTTCCGCGCTGTCCTCCTCCGTCACGCGCCTCTCCCCGCACGCGCAGAGCGCTCCCCACGGGAGCGTCAGTCCCCACTGACGCGCTGCGTTGGCGCAGACCCCGCATCGCAGGATTGGAGCGCAGAGTCGAGATGCATCACCGGCGTGTGAAGTACGCGCGTGATGCATGTGCAACGCCCCCGAGCGATGAGTCAAGAAGACTCATTAATTCCAGCACTGACAGTTGTCTCTTCCCTTCCAGCCTATCCCTGGCCCACGTGGGGGTGACGCCTCTGCTCCACCCCAGGGGTGATTGGTCCTTGCCTGCTACTTATGCTCAGCTGTGCCACTAGCACTTCGGCTGAGCATAGACTCACGTTATCTGGTGTTTGTCTCTGCCTCCCTTGTCTTGTTACTTTGTCCTAGTTCTGCTTACCCGTGTACCGACTCTGTCTGCCTTTGGAACCCTCACTCTGTGGAACACCGACCCTGGCTTGAACTTTGACCATCTGTATCTCTCCTGCCCTGACCCCTGGCTCTGGACTCCGACCATCCGCTCTTCTCCAGTTCTGACCTTGGCAATAGTACCTCACATGCTCTGGACCTCTCGCGCATCGGACCCGACAAGTATACGTTTACTCTGATTTCTCCTGTCCCAGACTCGGCCAGCAAGACTACGCTACATTCTGGATGCTACGCTACATTCCATTCCGTGTCTGTGGCTGGTGGCTACTATTCCCATCTCAGCACAGGGGTCTCGTCTAGTTTGTGGTGAGCACTGCGTAATACCCGGTTAAATGCTGGGTACATGCTGGGTGTAACCTGGCTAGTTTAAGGCAAGTTTAAGGCATTTCTGCATTGACTAATAACCCATCGGATTAACACAGCAGTGATCCCTGGCAGTCCCATTCAGTTTGATGGGCCAATCTGATGGGCCATTAGAAAATGCAGAAATGCCTTAAACTTGCATTGAACTAGACCCAGCATGTACCCAGCATGTACCTGGGCCTTTTTGGCGATTGCCAGTGGTTTGTGTTAGAAAAACCTGTCGGCACAACAGTATAGTGAATAACAATGAAATAAGTGCGAACAGAATTAACAGAGCATTATTGGCACAATTATTCTCTTCTTGTCTTCACTACATGTACATGGTGTAAGGAATCCGTTCCTGGTTTTGGCTGGAGCTCACTCTTGCAGAGTTGGTGAGCTCTCAGACAGACCTTCCCTTGGATTTGCAAGCAATATCACCTGTGCTTGCAATCACTGCAGCTCTGTCTCTCTGCTCTAGCATTGGAGGAATTCCCACAGATCCCTGACTTGGGATTGGCTGTCTGCCCTTCTTATACTGGCCTCTCCTTTTCCCTCATTGCTGAGCATAAACCAAGATTCACTTGGATGTAACTGTGTTTGCCACAAACACTCCTGCATTAGCCTTGTTCCTGAGATCTGCTGCATTCACCCCAGGCGGAGGTCTGGTTCCTGTACTGAAGCGCTGGATCCCCAGTGCTAGTCTTGCCTTGTTCCTGAGACCTGCTGCATTCACCCAAGGCAGAGGTCTGCTTCCTGGTTCCTGTACTGAAGCGCTGGATCCCCAATACTAGTGTTGCCTTATTCCTGTGACCTGCTGCATTCACCCCAGGCAGAGGTCTGCTTCCTGGTTCCTGTACTGAAGCGCTGGATCCCCAGTGCTAGTCTTGCCTTGTTCCTGAGACCTGCTGCATTCACCCTTTGCAGAGACCTTAATCATTGGCCGCTCCTGCTCCTCACACAGAGGCCGACTACTCTGACGTCTCCAACTCTGACTTGTCCATGGATTACCCTGCCTTTTCCAACCCTGAACCGGCTACGATTGACTACGAACTGCGCAATCCAGAACTGGCTTTGTGGTCTAAGGTCGGTGTATTCATATCCCCACCTCAGCCCCTCGGTCTGGTGCCGGTTTGTGGCGAACACGTCTGTTACCCATGGTCACCACATACCGAGTTGGGTAGCGCCATATATCTTCAGAATTTTTTTTTTAGCTTTGAGCCATCTCTTTCTGAGTTTTGTAGTTGGTTCTTGCTTACTCGTTGTGTTCACTATCTCATGTGACTATTTATATATATGGTTGAATATTTATTTCACAATTCATCAGCTATATTAATCACGTGGTTTTGACAATCGTTGTTTCATCTTATTCATACTGTATTGTAGTGCTGGGAACTTCTCCCATGTTATATATGAACAAAAAATGCAGCACCACGCATGTAGGTAGCAAACAAAGGAGTGTATTTAGAAGACCATGGAATAAACCAACTCTTTTGTTTGCTACTTAAACATGTGGTGCTGCATTTTTTGTCTAGTCTGACTCGATTGCTTTCACGGTCGCTGTTATGGGTGATGTCCACGTGTTTATATATATATACAGTCTGTGAGGATCTCTAGAGATCCAATATACAGGCACAGCACACGACACATCACAAAAAGTGATTCTATATAAGTGATATATAAATATATCAATTTAAATTCTATCAATTGAAACTATATTTTATTAAAGTAAGGACAAAACCCAGGACTCATTCTTGTGGATAACTTTGGTGATGGAACATCTTAAATATCATGTGCATTTTTAAATTTTTTATACCTTGTCGGCTTTATTTGCTGGCTTTATTTGCTGCATGTGCATTTGCTTCACAGCAACTACATAGGACCAATACAATATTGCCTATAAACTGTTTCATATGCAGATTTTTGGAACATATAATAAGCACATTGTTGAAAAGTGTGAGTTAAGAAGACCTTGAGGATTACTTGTTTGACCTTTATTGCTTTTCTTTTTTCATGTCGGTTCCCTAAAGCATTCTATTGATTTCAGCTGTGAATAAATCGCCTACAGGCGCATAACTAGAAGATGTGGTGAATGGGAAGAAGTAGAGGAGATAGGGAAGGTACAGTAGTGTTGAAGAAGTGAAAGAAATATGTTTCTGAGATTTAATACATGTTGAATGCTTTTGCAATGAGAGTGACGGAGTAGGAGAGAGGGTCAGGAACATATTGGTAGATTTACTTGGTAAGCATGGATATTTAGACAGTGACAAGAAATGTATAGAAAATGATAGTGACAGCTGGTAAGTTTTATGAATGCAGGTATCAAATGCCTCAAGAGAATAGGAATGTATAGTGGAAGATCACTATGTGATGGCAAATAACATCAGGTCGATTGGCAGATACATTTGGAGGTGCTGCTGAGATTCAGACCTGGGGGTGTACAAAATATATATATATATATATATATATATATATATATATATATATAAGAACTGTGACAATGTCCGGTCCATCCAGACAGAGGGTCCGTCAGTGGGCCCTTAACTGCCAGGTACCTCCCTGCCACGTGGTTGCCATTGGATATGTCCCGTTCGTGACCTTCTCATATAGTGTGTGTTTAGGCTTGAGGTCATTCCCAGGGTTAGTTGAAGCCCGCCTCTTAGACCGAGAATGGGATACTGTTTCTCTATTGAGCACACTACTAATCACCGGTGGTTGTAGCTTACGGGAAGAGGAAGGACCCTAGGCCCTGCATCTACATGGAGCTATGTTCGAGGGGTGGCCCCTTATATATACCGAGGTGACAGTAAAAACGGAGGACCCTAGAGCCGGTTCTGCCCAAGAGATTGCCCCGGTGGCTACATTTTCCCCATCCCAGACAAGCCTCAGCAGGGGTGAGGCTAGTCCCGAGTCAGTTTGTGACCATCGGTCTGGTAGCAGAAGCTGCCGCTTGTTGGAAGAACTGGTGCTCACGGAAGTGATACAACAACTGGCTGACAACCTACCCTAGTCATCACAAGCCCACCAGTATCACAAATGAAAAGCCTTCTCTGGGGTATTACCCACTCACTCAGGGGAAGAAGGGTTTGTGGAATGGAAGGATCATACCCTGCAAGTGCTGGACGAATGGTCTTGCTCTGAAGCCGTAAAGAGACAGCAGATAGTCGAATGGTTAAGGCCCCCAGCCGCTACTATAGTAAGAATGTACTGTGATCAGCATGCGGACGTCACACGCAGGCTCTGGTTAGGGTCCTAACTCATGTCTATGGTACTGAGGATCATGAAAGTGAACTCTTGGCTCAATTCTAAGCTCTTCGACAGAAGGAGGGAGAGGAACTGTCCGCTTTTGTCCGCCGCATAGAGCTAGCATTGTGGACTCTACTTTCCAACAAAGTCATTTCCCTAACCGCAGTGGATGAATATCGGCTCAAACAGCTCCTGAGAAGATCGCTACCCTCTCATCCTATAGCCCTCATGCTCCGGTGCTCCCTTCCTAAAAGCAATCCACCTAGTTTTGAAGACTTAATGAGCCAGGTGAAAGAGCATGAGGCTCAAGCATGTCTTCATACTCCCAAGAAATCCAGGTATTCCCACAATGGAGAGTAAAGGAACTCCATCCAAAAAGCCTTGTTAGAAGGAGGGTCTAGAGGAATGCACCCCCCAGGATCCTCCACGCCATACCACTAAGGCATCCCAAAGTCTGGTCCCTCAATTCAGCCCAGGTGCGATCCGAGCCATTCGCTGCTTTAGATGTGATAGAGAGGGTCATTTTGCGAGGGATTGTAATCAGCCAGCAAGTCCAAAATCTGCTGCTTTAATGGTTACCACTCACTCGGTGGAGCGGCCTTCATCCTCTAGGAAAAGCACCCCTTTGGCTAGTCCAGAAAAGGAACGTCCGCAAGAGATCTTTAGTCACGTGAGTCCAACTATTACCAACGTTTAATGAGGAACTTCTCCAAGGTAGTTTCACCCATTACAGCTCTTACTAAGAAAGGGGTGAATCCCAAGATATGGCCCTCTGAGGCTCTTTCGGCATTTGAGAAACTCAAGGCTGCCTTTTCTTCAGCTCCTGTACTGATCCATCCAGATACTACGAAACACTTTGTACATGAAGTGGATGCATCTGATCTGGCAGCTGGAGCCTTCTTTCTCAAAGGAAGGATTTTCATGGGAAACTCCACCCCTGTGCCTTCTTTTGTAAAAAAAATTCTCTGCCGCAGAAAGGAATTATGATGTTGGAAATCAGGAACTACTAGCTATGAAAATGGCTTTAGAAGAATGGAGACATTAACTTTAGGGGACAACTTCTCCCATAACAATCCTGACTGACCACAAGTATTTTGAATACATTGAAGGAGCAAAGAGACTAGGGACGCGTCAGGCGAGGTGGGCTCTCTTCTTTACTCGGTTCAACTTTGTGATCTCTTATTGTCCAGGATCTAAGAATGTCAAAGCAGACGCGCTATCCAGGCAATTCTCTCCAGATTACACTAAGGAGATAGAGCAGGGGCCCATCATTCCATATTCTCAGATCATCTCTGCAGTTTCATCATGACTTCTGCAACAGATTTCACAGGCTCAGGCAGAGGTTCCCAGGTCAGTGTCCATTCGTTCGTCCAAACTATTTGTACCCCCTCCCCCCCCAATTTCAAAGTAAGGTGTTGCAATGGGGTCAAAACTGCAAGACGGCTGGTCACCCGGGAGTCAGGAAGACGTGATTTCCATGAACGGGTCTTTTGGTGGCCAGAGATCCACAAAGACGTGAAGGAGTTTTTGTCAGCCTGCATTGTATGCACCCATACTAAGGTTCCGAGGATGTTACCCTGTTGGCTGCTCCAGCCCTTGCCAGTCCCCACCCACCCGTGGACCCACCTATCCATGGATTTTATTGTGGAGCTGCCTCCCCCAAGGGGTATGACTACTGTACTGGTAGTATTTGATCGATTTACACGACAGGCCCATTTTGTTCTTCTCAGGAAGCTACCCACAACCTCTGAACTATTGGAGATGTTTATTAAGGAGATAGTCCATCTCCATGGAGTCCTGACTGATATAGTCTCAGACTGCGGATCTCAATTCATCTCCAGATTTTGTAAGGCCTTCTGCCAAAGAATGGGTATCTCCCTGCATTTTTCTTTCTCCTATCATCCCCAGTCCAATGAACTCATGGAAAAGGCCAACCAGTCCTTAGCACAAAATCTTCCGTTGTTGTGTTTCTGAGCTACAGGACGACTGGGTTGACCTTCTCCCGTGAGCTGAGTTTTCCCGCAATTCCATGAAGCATGATTCAACAATTGCCGTTCTTCTGTGCCTATGGGTACCATCCTGCAGCCCTTCATCCTTCCAGTCCTCTCTCTGGAGTTCCTGCAGTGGATGACAAAATCCAAGAACTCTAACTACTCTGGAAGCGGATCCAGGCCAATCCGGTAAAAAGCCGCCCGCCAGCAAAAGATCCAGGAGGATAAATTTTGACGACCACCTCCCCAGTTTCAACTGGGAGATCAGGTTTGGCTACAAGGAATATCCAGCTGAAACTGCCCTCCTCCAAACTTGGTCCCAAATTCATTCGACACAAGATCCTGAAACAGGTCAACCCAGTTGTGTTTAAATTGGAGCTCCCAGCTAGTTTAAAGACACCTCTCTTCTCCTTGTCTCCCTCCTCCTAGACCAATCTTGGTGGATGGCCAGGAGGAGTTTCAGGTGCACCAGATACTGGATTCCCAAGATCCCATTGTGGACTACAGTACTTGGTCCAGTGGAAGGGATATGGCCCTGAGGAAAACTCATGGATTAAGTCCAGGGAGGTCCATGCCCCAACCTAGTCCGGGCATTTCATGGCAAATTTCTGGCTAAGCTGGCTTTGATAGCCCGGAGGTCTCTCCTGAAGAGGTGGTTACTGAAAGGATTCTGCCCAATCCGTGATGGGTTTTGCTGCAATTCGGGTTTTCCAGGTTGACTGCCCTTTCTCTTCAGTTTGGCCATTTTGGTTTCTGGCATCCCGCTATATAAGAAGGCAGTTCCCACTGGGAGTCGCCGAGCAAAGTTCTATGTTTTGCAGCTCCTGTCGGTCTTCGCTGTCACACATTTCCCTGTTTGGATTCCTTTGTTGCTGACCCCGACCTCACTGTTTTCTGCCTGCTCTGACCTTTTGCCTGTTGCCTGTTGCCTGGACTTTGCACCACTGCCACCTGCCATGACCTTTTGCCTGTCCCCTGGATTCTGTACCACTGCCGCTAGCCCTGACCTCTGTCTGCTTACCGACTATGGACACTCTAACAGAGCTCTGTCCCTGGGCTCTGGTCCGTTTTTCTGCATCCCTATCTCAGCCCTGCGTGTCTGCTTCCTGATTGGAGACAATCACCATTACATTTTGCTTGGCCAAACATGGACCCCGCTGAGGCAGTGCGCACTGTCACACTTACATTAAGAAACATAAAAGTGCGCTCGACTGAAGTTCCAGTTTGGGAATGAGCCCTTAGATGAAATACAATATGCAGATGATGAACGCTAACACGTTCGAAACGCGTTGGATTTTAATATCTTGATGACTCAATAAATGTATACTTTTGTTACCTGGGTCCTCCCTTTGCTCCTACCGGATCGTGCGCTCCTTACATCATTTGCATATTGTATACTTCACTTTGGATGCACCATATTCATCCAGCCACACCAGGAATTGTGAGTAATTATTTTATTGCTACAGGGTTACCCCCCAATGAGATTGATTGTGGGGGCTTTCTTTTGCTTCCTACTACCCATCTTCAAGGGGTGTTTACCCACAATTGTTGGCTATATTACTTACACATCTTATTAATTCTGACGTTATTTTCCTTGGATGGTGGTCTTTGGTGTTATTGAACTTTTTACCTGGCATTTGAGCGCTCCTCAACCTTCAATCTTAGATGAAATACAGGCAGGACCTTGTGCACTGGGTCCCCAGACTACAACTCCCAGCAGACAGCAACAAGGACACAAACCGCATCACAACGTGTGATGCACGAATGGGGTGACATATGACGTGATGACGTGAGATGTGCGATGGTAAGCAACAAAACCTCCACCGGTTTCGTTCGTACTCTGTGCTTTATCATATACAATATATGTGTGTTTTAAGGATGGAGACAAATCTGTGCCTCCCCCCTGAATGCCTGCTCGGATAGTGCCCAACTGAACCACAGTTCATATTGATGGGTCTGAATCTGAGGCAAACACAAACACAAGGCAAAATCTTGTATCCACTTCCTACACTGGCTTAGGGAAATACTGCATTACCCTCGAGCAATGCAGGAAAGGACAATGTTCCCCCTCTGTCCACTCTCTGCAGTCTCCCTCTATCCATTGAGGGGCGAGCCTCCACCTGCGGCTGCAATGTACTTGCTGCATGGAGAAGACAGAGAGAGGTTTAGAAAAAAGGGGGGGATGGGGGAGCACCGGTGGAAGGCTGGTATAAAACCTAAATTGGTTGTGTAATGTTATATGACAATATGAAGGGTTTTGTGGGTGTAAAATAATTGTTAACACTCACACGGCCTTGTGCGAATGCTGTCGCATCAAGGTATCTTTAAGACTCCCTTTTTCTTTCTTCTTTTTTCTTCTTCCTTCTTTCGTCTCCTTTCTGTCTTCTGGATTTTTCCTCGCCGCCTTGCGTCTGTATTCTTCTTCTCCTACTTCTTTGATGTTTATCTCGCCCTCGGAATAAATATATACACAAAAATATGTGAGCAAACTGTGATTTTATCAGGGAATTCTAACTACGGAGCCTGAGGAAGCCCATAGGGCGAAACGCGTAGCTCAAAATCCCCCAGTATTTTTGACCCTATCAAGCCACCGTCGGGAGCAGGACACGCGACGTGCAGCGCTACATCCGGACGCGGAGGCAGTTCAGCTGCAGTACCACAAGTCCTGCTCGATTACCTAAAGACTGGCTGTTTTAACTTTCCACAGAGTAACTCACGAGCTGAGTTAGCTGTGCTTTGTTGTTTTATTGTTCATTTCATTTAATAAAGACCTTGGCCTTGATTTTCTCGGGCTCAGAACTTTTTGACCCATTGGGGGGGTGAGGACCCACGTTCAGCACCAGTGGACCCTTTCCAGCTGGGACCTCAGAAGGAGAACCCAAAGATACCATATCCAAGTGTGCACTCACACTTGGCCGTGTGAGTAGTTACATTTTATTTTGTTTCTGCCTTTTTAACTCAAGTGTGGCTTTTGACTTTCTGTTTTTAGAGCTTATACTTTACTTTAAGAAGTGGGATTGCCCCTGAAAGACCAAGATACCATCCCTTAGAGCGCACGCACACACGCCCGTGTGAGTGTTTTATATATACTCTTACCATATATCCAGATACCTTCCCTGATAAAATCACAGTTTGCTCACATATTTTTGTGTATATATTTATTCCGAGGGCGAGATAAACATCAAAGAAGTAGGAGAAGAAGAATACAGACGCAAGGCGGCGAGGAAAAATCCAGAAGACAGAAAGGAGACGAAAGAAGGAAGAAGAAAAAAGAAGAAAGAAAAAGGGAGTCTTAAAGATACCTTGATGCGACAGCATTCGCACAAGGCCGTGTGAGTGTTAACAATTATTTTACACCCACAAAACCCTTCATATTGTCATATAACATTACACAACCAATTTAGGTTTTATACCAGCCTTCCACCGGTGCTCCCCCATCCCCCCCTTTTTTCTTGTCTCATTTGTTGAAGGATCCTGGGTAGATCCTTTATTGGGGTCTTTAGAGTCACAGGCAGAAAAGAAGCAGAGGGATACCTTGCCTACCACCAAGGTTGCTATTTCCCCCCTTTACTATACCTACCATCCCCCTAGGTAGCGCCTGGGTTTTTTGTTCTCCATTCACAGAGAGAGGTTTAGCCCTGCATGTCACCCACTCCGATTCCTCCATGCCCCCTGATATATATCTCTTGACCTTATATCATTTTTTTTCTCCCCAATGTTACTCACTCCCCTTCGTTACCCAACCCCCATGTTGACAATAAATACCCCAATATCACCCTCTACCCCCATATCATTAACTCTCCATGTCACTCTCTCCCTCCCCATGTAACCTACTCTTTTAACCACCTCCCCTGCCACTCTCTCCCTCTGCATATCACCCATTCTCTCTCCCCCTGCCAACTACTTTCTCCCCTATCACATCTCAAACTCCCTGCCCTTATATTTGATATATTAAAGGCAATCAGTTCAAATTTAGACATATTTTTAAAATGTTTCCATGATATATGTCCGCAGCAATAATCCACTTATGACCTAACTATCCAAGTCTAATCTTTATAACTAAAGAGAGCGGAGCATCTGGAAAATGAACAAATTCATTATTTTTTCAAACTCTTTCATTACAACTGCTAACTCAAACATGCACACAGACAAAAACATTTGGTAGCTGAACATATAGAGATAAACAACATCTCCACTTGCTCCTCTGACAAAGTGGTCATAGAAAGGATGGCTCAAATCCAAATGAAATGTGTTTTTATCATGGAGAATATGTAACAAGTTCAACCCTTGAAAATGTTTGTGCTGCTACTGTATGATGTAAACTGATTCAAATATTTGCTTGAAATGTTCCTTGGAACATAATGCAGAGAATATTCCACCCTTAATAATAGAAACATATATTCTGCATCATTTAGAAACCCTCACTCACATATTGCACAAATTAAACTTGATTGTTTCTTATTTCAGGTTGAACCCTTCCTACTTTTTTCATTCAACTATTAGAAACTAATTGGATTTTTGTACACTTACTTTTTCCATGTTTGTCTGTTTAAAATGTTTCCTTTTTCATGCTAAATCTACTGTTAATTAAATGAATGCAGCCTAGCATAAACAGATTGTTGACAAATCATTAATGCCTTAATTTTCCAATGAGCTTGGAGCTAATTACTCTGCAGTCTATATCAACATTGAAGGAGTCAAGAAAGTCACTCAACTCATAGTGCATGCATGTTGAGTCTCTCACATTGGAAATGGGTGATGCTCTGTTAAACACTAGTAGCTTCAATGGTCTCAAACACTTACATTTATTTTTACTCATAGAGTTCGGAATTATATAAATGTACAAGACAGATTCTTATACAATTACAGCTAGAATTAGGACCTAACTGCACCCTCAAAACATTTTGACTTTTGAATTTTTCAAATGTCCCATGTATCCTTTAAAACATATATCTTTGCTGGAATTTACGTAGCCACATATGAATGTGATTTTGTTATTATAGAAAAAAAAACATTGGGGAAGCACCTACCAAATCACCCCACATTTCCTTGAATCCACAAGTAAAACATAGTTTGCCTAAAAATATATAATCCACCATTCTAGCATTGTGAAGCTAGGAGGTAATATTGCTCTACACCAGGAAGTCACCGTCACATTCATTGTTCAAGTTGAGCCTGAATTAAACAGATAAGGCATATGACAAAAAAAGAAATTATAGCAGGTTTCACATGTTAAACCCTATCATCATTCTCTAATCTTCATTCCCTCGTTTTTCTTTTTTCCCTTTTATTTGGTCATTTAAAATCAGGCTTAAGTGATCCCTTAAAATATTAGTTTTTGGAACTTCAATGTTAGAAAGCATAATCAAGCAGCAGTAGCACACAATCAAATACATGGGTAGCTATATGGAAAGCCACCAGATCAGAGAAGGGCTGCTTCTCTGATCCTATGTGTTCAGGTATAGTGCCTTAAACCAGTAGGCACAGAACAGCTGTCAGAGGACGAGATACATAATTTATGCTCTACTACCTGCACTACTATCCTGTATTCAGTGGGAGAAGGAAATATGGGACCAGACCCCATTGAGATCGGATTTCATAAACCGTGGATATAACCACAGAATTGTAGACCAGCAAATCCACAAAGTCACCAGAATACTATGAAGTGATCTCCTGGAATACAGACAGAAATAGACAAGCGTCAGGGTACCTTTGGGGGTCACATATAACCCACACCTAGAAGCCCTACGCAAGATCGCCAGGGAACTACAACCCATTCTCCAGGAAGATACAAGACTGCAACAGGTCTTCCCTGAAGCACCCTTATTATCATACAGAAACCTCATAATCTAATGAAAATTATGGCGAGGAGTAAAGTATTCAGCAGTACAACTGAATGCGGTACAAGATTATGCCAGGACGCAAGATGCAAAACCTGCACAATCCTCCACACAGCGGGCACAATACAAATACCACACTGGAATCTGGAGTACAAAATCAGAGGAAGGTTCACCTGTTACTTCAGCAATGTCGTGTACCTCATCATGTGCATGAAATGCCCAGGGGGCTGCTACTACATAGGTGAGACGGGACAGGGGCTAAACAAAAAATGAATCTGCATCACCACAGCATCACACGCAGAACAAGAGACAGTCCTGTTGGCGAACATTTCTCTGACTCTGGCCATAAGAGGAACGATCTGATGGTGGCCATACTCATGGGTAATTTTAGAACACAGAAAGAGAGACTGTTGCATGAATACAAATTTATGCAACTGTTCCGGACAATTAGCGGTTCCCTAAACTGAGACCGCAGCTTCATGAGTGACCACTCTGAAACAAGAGAACTCTCTTCCCATGAGTGCTAAAGGCCATGTCTATACATACTGCTCTATATGAATGCATACAGTTTTCTCTCACATATACATATGTACAGTGTAATTCTATCCCTATATACCAATATGGACCACATAGTATCTACACACATTAATAGTAATGCAAGACACTCATACATTTCTGCATCTACCCACACCATTGGTATACACTACCACTTTATACATTTATATTTACACACTAACATCACTAACATTCAGGGACCATTTAACACCTTAAGTCATACATCGCATACTGCACAGGGGGGGAGGGATAGGCTTCAGTCACAGATACATTCCAAGATGCACTGTTTTTAAGTAAAACTCTTTCTTGCGTCACTAAATCCAAGATGGCCGGTGTCACATGGTATTTCAGCCAATCAGAGTGTGGAATTGGTTCCCACGATCTGATTGGCTGAAATACCATGTGACGCTGTCTTCGTGACGTCATCTTAAAGGCAAATGAAGCACAGCCATTCTGATTGGCTGGCATCATTCCCTTTAAGTGACGTCATGTAAAACAAAAAAAAAATTAAAGCCGCAACATGCTTTTAACAGCCAATCAGGTGGCTGTTAACCATTTTGAGGCTAAATGTGACGTCACAAGCCCTCTTTAAGGTTGTGACGCCTCATTTGAGCCCAAGAAGACGACGAGACAACATCGGTTGGGATTTACCATGGGGCTTTTTGGATTGACAGATGAAGATAGAAGATAAAGAAGATCAAGAAATGGTTACAGATGAAGATAGAAGAAGGTGATTAAAGAAAGAAAAAAGAAGATTGGGTATCTGATCCGGATCTTCATGGCGGATGGCATCGGATGCTGTTGGAGGCCTTCAAAGTATGTGAGCTTCCTGTTACCTCGGGAGTCGGAAGGCCACCGCTTCTAATGGTAAGTAATATATAGAATGTTTGTAAATGTCTTTTTTTACAGGTTTATTCATTGGATGTGTTTTTTTATTTTTGGGGGGAGGCACATTGACTGATAATATATTAATCTGTACCACTTTAGGGTACCAATTAATACATTATGATGACAATATTTGGGGGGTATTTCTGGCTTGGTATTGCTGTTACTTTTTTTCATTTCAGTTTATTATGTGGATGTGATTGTTTGTTTTTTCATGCTTAATGTTAATAAAATGTTTGCGATTGGTGTTCGTTTTTTTAGTTTTTTTGTATTATGTTAGCTAATGCGTTTTATGGTTATTTCAGATATTGTTAGAATTTCTTTTTTTCTATTTTACTGTTTAAATTAATTAATATTGTAGTAATTAATTGTTTTGATTGGTGAGTGTTACTATTCATTTTGAGTTGGTTTAGGAATTAATTGGTTTGATTGGTTAATGGTTTAATTAATTCATTGTTGATGTTGTTATTGCTTGTATTGATTGGATTAGCTGGCTACTGTTTTTATTTAGTGAAGTGTGTTTTTTTGGAGTTTAGTTAGGTTTTATTATAGTGTGTCTTGTGTATTAATGTATTGTAATTAGGGTGCCCATTGAGTGCTATAGAAGCTTATCATGCCCATATTATTATTATATGGGTATGATGTACCACAATACTACTCATTGTAGTGATGTTTATTAAAATATTTATTAATATACATTTGTTTCATAGTGTAGATGTGCAGGGGGTCTCCGGAGCTGAACCGTGTTGGTTTCAGTTCCAGGGACCCCCTGCTTCCCGAGATACAGGCACCTTTATGGGGTGCCGGTATCCCTCTGCATTGAAATGTCCCGCGTCACGTGACCGGGACATTTCCTTGCAAAGGAGATACCGGCACCCCATAAAGGTGCCGGTATCTCGGGAAGCAGGGGGTCCCTGGACCTGAAACCAACGGGGTTCAGCTCCGGAGACCCCCTGCATATATACACTATGAAAGAAACGTATATTTAAATAAATAATTTTCGGGCGACATTTCAGCTGTGAGAGGCGGCTCTCTCAGAGCCGCTCTCTCTGCAGCAGAAATGAATCGCCGGTTTAGGCCTTTTCAGGGGCTCGATGCTCTCGCTGGCAGCAACTCGTCCGTTTTGGGAATTTTGCTATCACAGGTAATCGAGCCTTTCTGAATACCGTGATAGCAACACCCAAAAAAACGTAATTTTAAATGCCCTGGCGATCATTTTTATCTACCCTCTCTGAATGAGGCCCTAAGTATGAACACCAGCTCACTATCTCTACATGACGAGGAGGACGTCACAGTTGCCGAGGACTTTCAAGATCCACTTGGAGAAGATGCACACGCAACCTGAGATAGCTACAGCCATAACAGTGATCCACATAACAGCAGGCATATGGATGCATTACTACAGGCTCACAATACAGATACGCCCACACGGAGAAACACAGCTCCTCACACTAAACAGCAGACATCGCACATCTACATCAAGGAAGAGGCGACTGCAAGGCCCCTCCCGGCAACCACCATACCAGGGTGCGACCGACCACAACCCTGCAAGACCAACACACCGATGCATCAGGCCTAACAGACATGGGCAAGTTTATATTTCTGTTCAGCTGTTAGTTTAGGAGTTGTATGTTAAATACTATTTGATTTTATATATTTCCCTGGGACATAACATATAGTCTTCTTTATAATAACACAACATGTACAGTTTATTCTACTCACATGGTTCAAGACAAACGTTTTCACCCATTTATTTTCATTTATTTACCATTTTTCATGGTGGTTGAATGTACATTAGTTCTGTTAAAATTTTAAACTGAGAATTGAAGAGTGGAGCTTTAAAGCTGCAGACAAGCAATATAGCTTACGTGTGTGTTTAAAAAAAAATCAGTTCTGTACTATGAGAAAATACATGTAGCATTTAAAAAAAGTCAACTCTAAATGACATTTTTAATGTATTATAGTGTAACAATCCTTTTTTGTTTCTATAGCAACTATTTACAAAGTCACATTCCCTTCCCCTTCTGGAACAGGCTCTGGCACACCCCTTTTTGAGCCCTGCCCTCTCTCTCGCAGTACACCAATTGCATCTAGTTACTGCTTGGTCACATGATCTTCCCCACAGAACGTTACATCTTTGGTCCTCTTCTGCTGTACTGACAGCCATTTAGTGAACCCCCCAGGCTGAATCTTCGCTGATCGATCACAGGAGAACGGATCGATCGGCAACTTAGCTAATTACTTATTGTGTGGATTGCATTGATGCGCATATTAAAGGTAAAGAAAAAAAAATTCAGCTGAACTGCTGCTTTAAGAGATCTTCGAATTTCATGAATTACAAGGAGGCCAAATAATAATGCTAGTAATAATACTGTGTTTATTTAGCGATTCTAATGTCAATTATTTAGAACCCTCAAGAGATATTAAGTAATAAGCATGTGGCAGTCATAGACTTTGTTTCATTGAATGACTCCTCCCTCTTCCTCCCCAGTCCAACTTTTCATTTTGTGACCTAAAGGTTAGTTGTATTAAAATGAAATGTCACCCCGAATACCTTATTTAACCATCCAATAAAGATCTGCACAAAAAAGTACTAAAACATGAATATACTGACTTATCTGATAATGTAATGAAGTCTCATCCCACAGGATGTTGATTTGCTGGCCACAGCACTTTTAATTGAATGAATATCAATCGTAGAATCATCTGCCATTAGACACAAGCTCCCTGCACCATTGCACAGCTATTTGAGAGGAAGCCAGTTTGAGAGTTTTCACAAACAGGAGAAACAGAACATTATGTGGTCTTAAAGGCTTGCATCAGTTAATGAATGTCAGTGTTATCTCTAAAGTTTATATACATGCATACCCAGGTTTAAGGACACTCACTTTAAGTACACTCACGAGTAAGGACATATCGCCCAATAGGCAAACTGCAGCTCACGCATATTTATTTATTATTTATTTATAAAATATTTTACCAGGAAGTAATACATTGAGAGTTACCTCTCGTTTTCAAGTATGTCCTGGGCACAGAGTTAAGACAAATAATACATGTTTACAAATACAGTTACATAATGAGCAGGGTATACATTATATACAAGACATTGCATGCACAGTTAAAGATAATTTGTATTATGACATGGCATGCGCCTGTCAGCACGTCCTGAACAGCAATACCGGCTCCCTACCTGTACCGAAGCTGTGCGCAGACGGGGAGACTATAGAGCCTGTTACAAATGCGTTATTTACATCAGTTCTGCATGTATATGATGATTGCAGTTAAGTACATGCATCGATAAGTGGGAAAAAGGTAGTGCATCACTTTAAGTACATTTTCACTTTACATACATGCTCTGGACCCATTGCGTACTTTAATGGAGGGTATGCCTGTACTTTTCTCTTTCCCTGATATGTGATGTATATGCCTACTAAAAAATAATCTTATTGCAGATGCGCATGTTTAACTCCCCAACTCTTCATTTCTTCATTTAAAAACTCCCCAGAATGCTCGCTGACACAAACGATACCAAACCAACTAAAATGGATGCAAAATATCTTTGATTAACATGCATTAAATAATGCACATCTTGATGTGTTTCATTTTCTCATCATTGGCATGGCTATCATTTGTGGAATGTAATGACTCCATAGTACATTCATATATTAATCTGAATGAATCACATACCAGATTGTATTACATTTGAGCAAGCCAAACCAATGATATTCATAATACCAAAGCTTATTGGTGCCTATGCTTATGCCAAAATCCTTAGAGCCCTTTTCATTAATGTCACGCCTGTTTGCCCGCAGACCTGGCAAGACCCCAGTACTGAGGTGGGAACAGTATTACACCACACACCCACAGCAGTGGGAGCAAGCCCGGAGTGTGGTATAGCTTGCTGGGCCTGTAGAAAGAGTGGTTAGCGATACTTGCAACGTCTTTAGGAGTATGCGTAGGGATAGTCGTGTCCGTGTGCTAATGTCCAAGGGGTCCAGAGAGTAGAGTCGTCGGGGTACAAAGCCAGGTCCAAGGGTTCCAGAGAGCAGCGTGGACGAGAGCGTAGCAAGATTCAAGGGGTACAGAGAGCAAAGTAGTCCAGAACAAGCAGGGGTCAAAGCCATGGAAATCCAAGGTAAGCACAGGAGCAGGATACAGCAGGGACACAGAGGGAGTACAGCATAGGTCAGCACACAGGGAAAGAGGAACTATGCAGAGTGAGGAAGAAGTGGACAGATAGGGATTATAAACGGAGGTGCACCAATGAAAGAGAGGGGAGGAGCAGAGAGAGAAGTGGGAGACAATAGAGATAGGTCAGGGAGAAGAGAGGAGGAGACAGAAGAAGCAGCCAGGGGAGTGACCAGTAGGGATTGGGAGGAGGAGTCAGGATCGTGACGTAGCAGAGAAGAGGAGCGTGTGCGCGCGCCCTCTGTAAATTGAGGGTGCGCGCGCACAGGCTGCGAGAGTGAGATGGCCCGCAGGGACCGGGAGGAGGAAGCAGAGGATCGACAGAGCCCAGAGGAGGAGCATGTGCACGCAGCCTGCGTGAGCGGACGGGGGCGCGTGCGCCGTGCCACGGGAACCCCGCTAGAGGGGGGCAGAGGAGCGGACGGGACTGCCAGGGATGGTGAGGTATTGGTCGTGGGTATAGCGGGTGTCTGGGAGCGGGGAGCGTCATTACAGGAGCTCAGGGACCGCGCGGGTGCGCAAGGTCTGCGGGGTATGCGCTGAGGAAGTGGGAGAGAGGTAGAAGGAGCGGGTCAGGAGTGGGAAAGGGTAGAAGGATTGACAGGAGATGGGACAGAGGGAGAGACAGAACGGGGAGGAATCCCCTGAATCGTCACAATTAAAGAGCAATAATATTTTTTTTCTGTTAGAAAAGGGCAGATTTTGCTTCTGGATATGTACATTAAGATCTTAGCACATGCCCAAAATAGCTCTCCCTTTCCTGCTAAAACCCTATTTTGACATAAAATCAGTTTAAAATTGCACGCAAAAATCTCAGTTTAATGTATAGGCCCCTGGTCCTTAAGATTACAAAGAATATTGTATGGATGGATGTATAATGATGTGAATGTATAATATTTTTAGAGTGTTAAAACCTATGGGCATCTTGCCTTTGCTATCAGATTCCAGCACCACCTATAGATACTCTAGTGTTATGCTGTGGAGTAAACAGCCCAATGTCACTTTAAATGGCTTAGATTAAATGGCTGTGTAACTAGCTTCTAATCTTTGCCACCTCAAAGGTAGTGGGGCTTCCGGAATTGGACAGAGACAGAGAGGATTTTGAGAGACCTGGAAAGTAACAGTAAACTACATATTGTGACAGAAACCAGGGAATGTTCATAAATTGGATATATAGGACTCTCAGGATACTGGACAGCTTCTATCCTGTTTAGGCTGGAAAGTGCATGCAGCCACATAATGGATGTTCTCAATCCCACAGTTTTGCAGGTGCTGGAACTGAGGGATGAGGGATCCAGACCAGAGTTTGTCTGTTGCCTGATTTCTGTCACCTGTCCTGCTAATTAGAAAACAGGTATTTAAAGCTGAATTCCTGGTTCCTCTCCCCTCTCTCCAAGAGCCTGGAGGCAGGAAGACTGCCAGCAAGAGAAGGGAAGGAAAATGGAGCGGGGGGGGGGGGGGGGGGGGGGGGGAAGCAGCAAGAAAAAACAGATGCGGAAGATACATTGCAATTCAATAGTAAAATAAACTGAACGATCCTAATTAAAACTTAAAAAGTACAAAGACAAAGCAGATTCCAATAGTCTATACATAAATAGCACCATCTTATCTTATAGGAAACATCGTAGATCCCATTCCACATTAAGTCCATTGGGTTGTAGGATGCAAAAATCCAATGAGCTTCTCGCTGGTGCAAGATTTTAATCCGATCTCCTCCACGAGGAGGTAATGGAATGTGCTCAATGGCTAAACATTGCAGAGCATCCACTGAACCCAATGGACAGGTGTTAAAATGTGATGATACCGGATGCAACATATCATGGTTCCGAATGAGTCTTAGATGCTCTAAGATGCGAATCTTAAGGACTCTGCTGGTTAAACCCACGTATTGCTTGTTGCATCCGTACTTCAACAAGTACACAACAAAATTTGTCTGACAGGACATGAAAGATTTGATCTTGAATCTACGTGTTTCGTCACGGTTGGTAAAATGTGTTGCTTTACTCATATTTGGGCATATTTTGCAATGACCGCATTTAAATGAATCCAGCAATTTGGGAAATAAAGATAATCTATTCTTCTTTTGAGTCATGGGCTTTAGCATGCTTGGTGACAAGAAGTTACCTAACGTAGCCGCTTTGCAAAAAACTACCTTGGGGCCAGTACAGACCATTTTTTGTAATAAAGGGTCTAGGGATAGTGTGGCCCAGTGTTTACGAATTATCATTTTAATGGCATTAGCTTGTTCGCTGTAATTGGTAATGAAGTAAGGCGCATCAGTGCTCTCGAATGGTGTACCATGGAAAGATCGACTACTGTCCATTTTAATTAACATCTCTCTATCAGTACCGAGAGCTACGTCATAGGCTAGATCGAGATCCTTTTTGGCATACCCCCTTGACAGAAATCTGTCCCTCATCTCACCCGCCCTGTGTACAAAAGCCTCCAATGAGGAACAGTTCCGACGTAGGCAGAGGAACTGTCCCTTTGGAATGCCCCTGACCAGAGGACGGGCATGGCAGCTTTTGGCATGAAGTAATGAATTCCTGGCATTTTCTTTTCTAAAAATATCAGATTGAATTTTATTCTCAATATCAATATATAGATTGAGATCTAAAAACTGTATTTGATACATATCAAACACATAAGTAAACCTGAGATTTAGTGTGTTGTCTGCCAGGTAGTCAAAAAACTTTTTAAGCTCCTCCTCCCCACCACTCCAGATCATGATGAGGTCATCAATATAGCGCTTATAGAACGCTATATGATGCCTGAATGGATTTGAATCTCCAAACATGTGGGACATCTCCCACCAACCCATGAACAGGTTGGCATAAGAGGGGGCAAACGAAGTCCTCATAGCGGTCCCACGTGTTTGGAGATAAAACTGTTGGTCAAAAAGAAAATAATTGTGCGTGAGTGAAAATCTAATACTATCCAATAAAAAAGCAGTATGCGCCGGGGAAAGAGAAGAGTGATTGTGAAGAAAAAATTCAACAGCTGTGAGACCATGTTCGTGTTTAATGATGTTATATAAAGTAGCTACATCCACTGTAACCCAGATGTAGTGTGGGTGCCATGTAAAAGGTGCTAAAAGTGCTAGAACATGCTTGGTGTCCATAATGTGTGAAGGTAAGGAGTGCACTAGTGGTTGTAAAAAGTGATCTATATATTGAGAAAGGTGCTCACCCAGGGATCCAATGCTAGAAATGATGGGTCTTAGATCTTTGCCCTGATAAGATTAGAAAACACTATAGGCATTGCCATGCACATTGCAGTAAGGTATCAATCTGTATAAAGTTATCCTTTGTCTATTTGAGGACCATGTAACTGCTCACTAATCACAATAACACTAGTTTAATCAGCAGCTAAGTCTCAGTATCTCAATTTAATGTAAAATCTGATTAATCATTTTATGAAAGGTATCTAAAGACCCTCTATACCCAGCACTTATCTCCTAAGATTAAACTTCAGCAACCTGCTTCTAGTTTTAAGATTCACTGAAGAATCTTGTTGCGACACACTATACAAACTAATGACGATAGACAGACTGGAGACTCGCATAGGCAGAAACAGAACACTGGGGGACTTTCATCAAAGATGGGACTGGTTCCTCAAAGACAGAGATATGAGGACAAAGAACAGTACGGGATTAAAGACCTAGATAGGGGAAGGAGGGAGGATAAAGGAAAAAGAGGGGATATTCCAACACAACTAGGTGAGTTTGAGTTTAAAGTTAAAATAGATAAGGATATGAGTTGAAAAAAATATATATACTGACAGTCTTGTATAGAACACAACAAGGACGATAACATAATTTCCAGAACCACACAAAGAAGAAAGCAAAAGAAAAAAGAATCGAGAGGCACTGGGAATATGGTAGGGGGCAGACGCGGTCCCGCGGAGACACAGAAAACGCCAAATAACAAGGTGGTAGATCTCATACAGGAAAGAGGAGATACCACAGTAATACAAACACAAGCCAAATAGGATCCCAAGGGGGATAAAGGCTATAAACCAAACTGCCAAACAGGCGGAGAGGTTGGATCGCGTCGCTCCCAAGATGTTACTAACCAAAAATATGGACCAGGACCAACGCAAACCAAGAGGGAAAAGTATACGATATGTGGTCAAAACATGGGACACGTTGTGACCAGAAATGTCAAAAAGTATTGTCTATATGTTGAAAGTGAACTTAATAAAAAGATTTGTGAAAGAATCTTGTTGCTCTTCCTCCTGCTAATGATAACACCACTGCTTTAGCTTTTGACCTGTGTTCCTAAAATTATCTTGCTGTCTAAATGCATTCCAGACTTGTGATGTTAGCCATTGCAAATATGTTAAAAATAATAACTTTTCAATTAATGAACATAAGTGCCCAGGACATACTTAAAAAAGAGAGGTCACTCTCAATGTAATTGCTCTACAAAAGGGTGATAAATGATAGCATGCTTCATGTGGTTGGGCGTAAAGGCCTTCTAAAGTTTAGCAACAGTTTGTGGATTAGGGCCTCTATATATTGTACTGCTAAAAGTTATATATATAAATAAATAAACATGTTCAAAAATGTATTTTTTGGCAAACTATATCTATCCAAATGTACTTACATGTCCCCACGTTCTGTATGAATTTATTTGATGATATGATGGTCTCTTTCAGGACCATCACGCAGACAGCCAGTGGCTGAGGCTGCAGAGCCTGTGCCCGAGCCTACATAGTCCCTGTAGGGAAGGAACTGTAACCGTCTTCCTTACAGAGGTAATAGAAGAGGAAGTCCCAGCTGCTACTCCAGCTGTCCCAGCTGCCAACAGCTGCACCCTCCTCTGCTGCTGCTCTAGCCACACCACCAGCTTCCCATGAAGCCATTCCTGCTGCACTATAGCACCCCTGTCTGTGGGCTCCCTTATGGCCCATCATCAGGAGAAGCTTGAAATGCAGCAATGTGGCTTTAGAAACCTCATGGCCCTGCTTGGCCGTATTGAGGCCATGGCATGGCGGATTGAGGAGAGCTCCCACTGCATGGAGCAAGCAGGCTTCAGCCACCACCGCATCATGACCCATGCTACCCACCAGCACACCAGTGCAATGCTAAATGGCATGGGTCAAATAGCTGCAGCCCTAAAAGTCTTTAAATGAGCAGAGAAGCAGGGACTGGAGGGCATAATAGCACCCTCCGTCCTCAGTACACCTGTTGCCTTGAGTGAGTCCCTGGCAACATATGTGGTGTCACAATTGGTGGCAAGTCCACCACCTCCTCCATCCTCGCAGTTGGCCATGCCATCTACAGTACACCGCCCGTGGCAAGCTTGAGGCTCTAGAGGGCCCAGTCAGCCTGCCTGTTCCACGCCTAAGATGAGGTGAGGGACTCTGTATGTAGTTATATTGTTCATATTGTTTTTCTTATATGTATTGTTAATGTTTTTATTTTTTTCCGTTTTACACACAGTAAATTAATTGCTGGGCTGCCTGCACCAGGAGAAGTTTGCTGCCACAACCTGTTTTTTGCCCTTGGACATTTCCTGCATTTACTGGACTCAAAGCTCTCTAGCGTGGGTCATTAACCCTTTAGCACCCTGCTTTGCCAGCTAATTCCACTGCTACTTAGATAGCCTTTATAGTGTTGATGTATACCTTTTAGGTTCAGACCCTTATCATCCAGTTCCCTGTTACTCACCTAGGGTTAGTTGGTCTGAGTCTTGTGCCTCACAGCCTACCCTCATTCTGTTGGGATATTCAGTGATAGCTTGTCACTGTGTCTCCCATGGACATTGTTGCAGGGTTTAGGGAAGTACCAGGTGACTACGGTCTACCTGGGAACGGGCCTACCTGTAGAAGGGGTTCCTATACCCCGAAACGTGACATTGCCCCCCTTGCCCTGGACTTTTAACTCCCCATGTTTTCCCTTTTCTTTCCCTCTCCCTTTTCCCCTTCCCTGTCCTTGTCCCTGCTCTAGCACATAGTGCTTTCTTTTTTTGGTTTTTGTTTGACCATCTTTTGCATCATTCGTGTTCCATTAAATACTTACTTTTGGCTGATCCATTTACTATCTGTTCTTTCCGTTTGGGGTTTATTGAAATGTGGGAGTGTTTCACTTTCTTTCATTACTCCCTATGGATTCACTTGCAGATACATTTTTTTTTTGTAATAAAAGGTAATTGTACCTTGCGCTTCTTTTCTTCTGGTATGAGGTATATGTCACATCACAGGAAGAATGTCATTTAAATAAAAAATAATATGCAGTGTATATAATAAAGACAATTTACATTTCCTTCCAGGTCAATACAAATGTTAACATTTTGAGAAGATCTTCTAGCTGTATTCATACATTTTGCACATCTTGCTTTGTTTTACATTTCTTTTGCTTGATATCACTCTGGCGGTGGCAACATTGCAGATACAAAGAGACCTTTTTTTTTACTTTTCTCTGTCAATAGTTTACAGTATCTGCTTGCAGGTTTTAAATGTGACGAACGTGCTTTCTCTGGTTGACCATAGTGAGTCATTATCAACAATTTTGTGTAGCAAGTTCGGACATAGTAATGATTGTATTTGTAGGACATGTGATGCTTCTGGCTTTCAAGTTCAGCATGACTGATTCCTCAGCTGATTGCTGTGAAGTCTCCCTTACAAACACATCAGATCAGCTGTAGTTTCTGAAAACAAGAAATAACTGTTAAACATTATATAACATCAAACAAACCTAGTTTCATAAACAATACTCATACTTGTTTGCATGTCTTATGATAGAGAGAGGATTTATTAATGTGAACGCACTGCTTTACAAAACACTTGAAAAAAAACTTTACGAGCTGGATCTGGTGCCTTGCGTTAGAGGTCACCCAGTACCAGTGTCCCAACTCCAAAGACTTACATCTCCTCGGGAATAATAAATCCTTTCTGAATATGGCCAACCATCAACATAGCTGCTGTAATTTCCATGAATTTCTTGGATATTCCTAAAACGGACGGCTTCTTTAATGGTTTCTTTTTCTCTTCAATGGAAATACTTGAATACATTAATTATGTTTAGTAAAGGTAGATCTTTGCTATGGGATTCTAAAAATGAAACAATCGATAGGAAATCTAGGGCAATACATGAAAACATCTTTTCACTGTTCACAACATTGGTTATATTGTTTTATTGTGTTACAATTTCCTTGCCTTATTCAGCCCCAGGCATGATCTGTTGAAAAAAATATTGCTATTGTCAGATCTCATCATACTCCCCTGAGAAGTATGTAATCTACTGATTGTATTGTTTCAAGGCTACATGTACATTTATACATGATTATATATATATATATATATATATATATATATATCTCAAATGGAAATATTACTTTATGCTCATCTGCATGTCTTAGACTGGTCTGCAACCCTGCCTTTCACCATTATCACCCAGCAAACAGTGCTTCCACTGCAGCAATGGATTCTGGGAAATTACATGCAAATGAGCACACAGTGCCACCTTTTGCTTCAAAACCATATAACATGGTCCCCTGTAAGCTTTTGTTTGCTACATTTCACCGCTTTGAGCACAGCCTGGGTAAAGATTCATAGCCAGTAAACCCACCGATAGACAGACGTTTGGACCTTAATGAGTCTCATCAGTGTGGGGTTGGTTATACTAGCTTTGCAAAATTAAGCTTAGGATAGGTTTCACCACACTTAGTTAAGTTAAGGTGGGTAAAAAAAAAGTGACCACACACACACACACACACACACACACACACACACACACACACACACACACACACACACACACACACACACACACACACACACACACACACACACACACACACACTTCATCCTACTTTTTATGCAATTGGTCACACTTTTTTAAGCCTGGTGTAATCCATGTTTATTTATGTTGAATGAAGAAACAGTATCAAGCACTTATAGGTGCACTCTTCAACCAAACAATAGCATTTTATAATGATCTAATTGGTGTCCCTGAACATATCTAAAAGTGCTAAAAGGAAAGATTTGGTGTCTTTTTTGGGGGGAAATGTACCATTTACATTTCTTAGGAACCCATGAATAGGGGAGAATTTGTCAATAAAGTCTTTTACTGACTCTTAGCCTACCTTGCACCTGTCAGAAGGCCAATAAAGAATACAATACACAGTGATATCAGACAAAAAGGGAGTAGACAAATTAAATGAAACCCTTTAATTCTGCCTTTATAGATAATAAGTCAGACTGAGATTATGAGAAATTGAACCTCCATCGTATTATAGGTGTCTGCTGGTCTGAGTGAGGAATTAAAAACGTTATATAGAATTAATACAGCCGACGGAGATTCGAGTTCAACCTGTTAAAAAAATGTTTTTATGTTGAGATTACCATGTTTTCCCATCCCACTTTTTCACTGTTTAACACCATGTCTATGCATCTATTCTCATTTAAAACAGTACTAAAATTAAATACAGGACCACTACTTCAGATGTAACACGTTTATTAGTTATTAACAATTAGTAAACACTATTTTGGGACAGCACCTTCCGCATTAAAATAATTTTTGAACGAATCACAGATGCATTTGGCCATGTTATAGCCAACACAATTGGGAAAATTCAATTTGCTGTAGAATTCACTAGCCACGTTAGGCAAAATTTGGCCACTAAGAAATGGCATATGATCAGCCTGGAATGCATTGTACATACAGTAGCATTGCATGTCTCATGAACAATGTTTGCCACTGCACTTTCTCCCATCTTAAATGAAAATGCTGCTCCAGAAGAAAAAAATCTGTAACGAAAAAAAAAAAAGTATATTAACATAAGAAAATGCAAACACCAAAAAGCCTGCATTCAATGACAGGGAAATGAAATAGCTTACTTAATTAAGGTATTAATTTCACAATAACAGTAGTACAACTAACCTCACAGTGGGCATGAGCCTTTCTTCTGCATGAATTATGCGACACAAATGAGCCTGAACAGGGGTTGCCTTGTCCTTTATCCGTTCCAAAATATAATCAAATGTAGTTCTTCTCATTCTCATGTACTGTACTCAAAAGATTTCCTGTCATGCTTACGAAGTTCATGGTACAAAGTAGCAAATTCACCAAGTGTGTGACGCTGGCGATTTATTTCATGGACGTTTGTTTTTCAGCCATCAAGTAATGTTTTTAAATATGTATTCTCCGACAGTTATAGCAAATACTGCTTCTTGGAGAGCGCCGTGTTTGTTTTTGGGGATCTGGATGGATGCGAATGTCACGTCATGGCCACGCCTCCCCATGGCACGCATCGGATTCCCACAGGCCGCGGATCGCTCAACAGGCAGGCGCGCCATGCGCTCCATCGTGCACGAGCCTACTATATCCGCGGCCTTAGACATTAGTCCTAAAAATTCATCCTCAGGCTTAATTTCTCTCTTCTATTCTCCTTATTCTATTATATATAACACTGAAAATTAAGAATAGTAACCAATTTATGCAAAGGAGACAGAAGAAAGAAAATGCTAATTATAAGAAATGACTTAGCTACTTTTTCAATTGGGGTTTAAGCAGTAAAGACAGCACACACTCCCTCCCTCCTTTTTGAAGTGTTATTATTTCTATCATATTAGGTTTTATGACATTCAAATCTTTTTATTACGGTATATAAATGCATTAAAGAGGCAATCCAAGCAGCACTTAAAACAAAAAATATATATATATGTTTAATGTATGTATGTATGTATGTATGTATGTATGTATACATGTATGTACGTATGTCTTTATATATATAGCACCATTAATGTAAATAGCGCTTCACAGTAGTAATACACGTGACAATCATATGAATAACAAATAACTACATATAACAGCTTCTGGGAATAAGTGATTCAGACATAAAAGTAACATTGTAGAAGGAGTCCCTGATCCGAAGAGCTTACAATCTAATTGGTGGGGATAATATGTAGCCTTTGATTGCCTTTATCGAAAACAAATTACCTAACGTGCAGATCGATTTGTTCTCCCGTAATCAATCAGCAAAGATTCTGCTTCCCAGGGTTCACTAAATGGCTGCCTTTCGGTTTCAATCAATCATTCAGTCAGTGTAACTGAGTAGCTACAATGTATCCTTATATCACTAAAGTAATATCTATTGTTACAGTTTGCCGCTCACACTGCTGGGAGTATTGGCAACAAATGATCACAAACAGGAAAGTGTTGCACATATCTTGTACTGCGGGGGAAGGGTGTTAAAACCTGCTATAGAAAAGGATGTTCAGTTTATTAAAACTGAATAAAGCAGCAAAGCGAGAAGTCTTATGTTTTTTAATTTAAAAAAATAAATCAGTGTTCTAGTATTAGATAATATAGTGACTGTTGTGTTGTTATTATTTTATTTTCATTCAACTCAATGCTCTGTTTAAGTCTATGGTGACTCAGCCCGTGCGGAGGCGCGCTGAGGCTGAGGGAAAGCGGTGCTTTCCCTGGCCTTAGACCGCGTGCTGTCCGGGGGCGTGTCGGGGCGGGGGGGGGGGAGGGGGCTGTGACGTCACGGAGCTGGTTCGCCCTCATTGGGCGAACCGCTCACGTGACCGGCCCTGCGCTCCGGCGAGCGCCAAAATCTAAACATTTTCTTCCGCACGCTTGCGCGAGCCCCTGCTAAAGCCACTCTCATTGCGGCTGCAGGGGCTCACTGCCGAGCAGCAGCGCGCCTCAGCACGGGTCAGCGCCTAAGCGCTGACCATGCCCGAGGCCTAATGAGTTTTTAAGCATCCTTTGATTTCTATAGCAGGTTACAACCCCTCTCTCAAGAAGTGCAAGATGCACTCCTGTTTGTGATACTTTGCTGCAAATGTTCCCAGCAGTTTGAGCTGTAAACTGTAACAATGATAATGTTACCGTAATAAAATAAAAATACATCGTAGCTGAGTTACACTGACTGAAGCAACCATTATGTCAGGCACACAATCAGGGTTTTACAGATTTATAACAGGAGCATCAAACTATGCCAGCTCAGGTAAGAATGTAGAATTATACATTATCACAGGCTTTACATAAACGAATAAGAAAAACAAGGGGGAAAAAGTTGGAAAGTATTATTGCTGCATTAAAAGTTGAATAATAATAATTTTTTATATGCGAAAGTATTATCTAATACTACCAAACTGATTTATTTAAAATAAACACATTAAGGATATTGCATGGATTACTCCTTTAAAGGTGAGTTTTTAGTATATTTTCATTGTTTAATTCCAGGGGTTTTAATACAGAGTGCACCGACATGGGAACCCCGTCTTCTCGTGTTTTGACTTTTTGCTCCTTGCCAGCACCACCCCCTTACATTCTGTATAAGGCTGCGCTTAAAGTGCCGGCGACAGCGATGCAACGTTGCGTCAAAACAAATGCATTGCCGCCGTCGCATGCGCTTACAGTAAGCGCGGCGCAATGGAGCTTGGTCGCGATCACAGGAAGTCATCTCCATTTGATTTTTCCAGCGACCGCAGTCTCATGTAGCCGTCGCGTCACCGTCGCCGGCACTATAAGCGTAGCCTAAGATACTGCAGGATAAATAGTAGTGCAGGATTTACTATATTGTTAGGATTCCTTCCAAGTCTTAGCTTAACATGTTTACAAACAAACTTTAAAAAATAGTTTTAAAATTACCTGTAGGTTTCAGTTTTGGGTCAAAAGGCACCACCAGTCCCCCAGGTGTAACCTCATAAAAGTGTCACTGGCATTAATTCAGTTTGCTAGGAGGGATTGTCTTTTTAAACTGAGAGCACTGCAGCTAAATGAAAAAAGAGCAATCCAAGCTGGCACATTTTTGTAAAAAGTTAAAAGAAAATAAATATATATAACTAGAATTGAAGCATGGGGTGTTTGGAGCTGAACCCCATTAATTTCAGCTCTGGGGACGCCCTATTTCCAGAAATACTTACCTCTGAAGTAGATGCCGGTAGCTGCTCTGCTGCTTAAGGCAGTCTGTTCGCTCAGCGTGTGGAGACCCCTGGCTATAGATATATATATATATATATTATTTATTTATTTATAAAATATTTTACCAGGAAGTAATACATTGAGAGTTACCCCTTGTTTTCAAGTATGTCCTGGGCACAGAGTTATGATGACAAATACATGTTACAAATACAGTTACATAAATGAGCAGGGTATACATTATATACAAGACATTGCATGCACAGTTAAAGATAATATATATTATGGGCGTATGAAACAGTTACAGACCAGATTAAAATGTGTGACAGTCTTAGATTTGAAAGAACTTAAACTGGTGGTGGATGTGAGGGTCTCTGGTAGGTTGTTCTAGTTTTGGGGTGCATGGTAAGAGAAGGAGGAGCGGCCGGATACTTTGTTGAGCCTCGGGACCATGAACAGTCTTTTGGAGTCTGATTTCAGGTGATATGTGCTTCATGTGGTAGGGGTGAGAAGCTTGTTCAGATAGGTGGGTAGCTTGCCCAGAAAGAATTTGAAGGCAAGACAGGAAAGGTGAACTTTGCGCCTACATTCGAGTGATGACCAATCTAGTTCTTTGAGCATTTCGCAGTGATGAGTGTTATAGTTGCATTGGAGAACAAAATGACAAATTGAATATGTATATATAGGAAAGAATAACCTAGGCGCAAATAAAGTGTAAGGAATCCACTAGTGGCTTTGACTATAGCCTTGCAGACCTATGCAGTTGCAAGCTTCCTCTGGCAATCTATGGCACATGTGCTGCTTCTCATTGCAGCTTCTGCCCTGTGCTTCAGCATTGGAGGAATACTCACACACCCTCCTCCTGTGATTGGATCTCCGCCCTTTATATCCTGGGTGTTGGCACTGAATCAGTGCCGAGCATAACTCCTACCTGGGACGTTACTGTCTCTGCCACAAACCGCCCCAGGCCTCTCTCCTAGCGTTCTTACCTTCCAAGTTCCTGAGTATCAAGAGGCCTGTTCCTGTCTCCTGTGCTGAAGTGTTGTTGCCAGCACTGGTACCTGCTGCATTCACTCCTAGCAGTAGTTACCTCTATTTCCTGGTACCTGCTGCATTCACTCCTAGCAGTGGCTACCCCTAGTTTCCTGCGGCCTGCTGCTATCTCTATGCAGTGGCCTGCCTTGGACTTCTGCGCTGAAGCGTTGGTTTCCCCGACGCTGCCCTGTGGTGTACTTTGGCCAGCCTGCTGTCTCCCCCTGCTGAGACCGGCGTCATGGGCCGAGGCCGCTCCTCACGCAGAGGCCACTCCCACGCTCACGCTCCTAAGCTGAAGCAGGGAACTCCTGTCTGCCTGTTACCGATTCCTTGCTACGACTACGACCACCCGGATGTCTTCTATCCTGACCCTGCTTCGGCCATCGATTGTCCTGTCTTCTCCTACCCCGACTTTGGCTTCAATAACGACGATGCTGCCTTCTCCAATCCTGACCCTGCGATGTACGACTACGAACTGCGCACTCCGGATCAGTCTGCGCGGACTAAGGTCGGTGATTATATAACCCCACCTCAGCCCCGCGGTCTGGTCCCGGTTTGTGGCGAGCATCAGCGTAACAAGAAGAAAGGGAAAAATCATAGGGTAGTATGTCAAACAATTTGAATAATAAAATGGTGAGATATGCACTTACAATATTTTCAGTAAGTATATGCCTTTTATCCACTCTGGGATCAGGAGATCAGCTTGGGAGTTTTTTCTTTCTTTGCCTGGAACTCTTCGTTCTCCAAGGTAACTGTTAACACAGTACTCCACAGCAATCACGGTGCACCTATATAAAGGAAATACACCTTGCAGACGGATCTCATCAAGGGATTAGGTAGGGAATTAAAGGAAAAACAATATAGTGCACAACCTTTTTAATACTAAAATCAGTAAAATAACTGAATAGGTATCTAACTCACACTTTGTGAGTCATAAAAGAGCATTTGAGATTATTATGTGAGTCTCTCACACTCAGTGGTACGTGAACGCCGGTTCTCAGTCCAGGGACTCGCGCGATCACTTCCGCGTCACGTAACCTGCGCTCTCGCGAGGTCTCGTCTCAGTGGTTGGAAGTTCACTGCTCCGGCTCCGTTGTAAGGGATCAGCTTGTCAGCTTGTCTCCCTTTGCTCAATAAACGCTCACCCTACGCGTTTCTCCAATGTGGCTTCGTCAGGGACTGCTATATATATAACCATTTTTAACCCTGGCTGTGCTTGCTGCAGTGGAAGTGCTGTGTGCTGGGTGATAATGGTGAAAGGCGGGGTTGCAGACCTGCCTAAGACATGCAAATGAGCATTCAGGAATATTTGCGATATGCTTTGCTGTGGAGGGTTTTTGTCACTTTTTTTACTCACCATCATTTAACTAAGTATGGTAAACCCCATCCTCATTGCTTCATTGCATAGCCAGCTAACCAACCCCACACTGAGGAGACCCGTTAAGGTTGAAACAGCTGTCTGTGGGTGGGTTTTCTGGCTATGCATCTTAACCCTGGCTGTGCTTAAAGCTGTGACCATGCAGCAAGTTTAAGCCTTAGACATGCAATTGAGCATACATGAATATTTGTTATATATATATAAAATTGCTAAATAATCTGCAGCTTTGGATCGCCTCTTTACTGTTAAATGGTAGAATATCACACTAGTATCATACTCCATGTGGAAAATGAAACTGAAGATTTTGGTGCAGATTTACCAAATGGTGCAAAGTTTTAAAGCAGCTATCCCCTATGCGAGTTTAAGTCATATAGGATCAGATGCACTAAGCTCTGCTAGGCTGTTTAACTTAACGTTAACCTAAAATAACGTTTATCTACTAAATGGAATAACCTAACGTTAACCCAGTGTTAGTCCTTAAAATAATGTATAGGTACATTTTTCTGGGCCAATGATATGCAAAAGACACGTTCCCCCTAAGATCGCATATCCACATTTGAACTGGCAACCAGGAAGTGGAAGTGATCTGCTATTAAAGGAAGCCTGTAAAGTGTCCATGACTATGATTAGTGTGAGCAGTAGAAATCTGAAGAAAGCTGTGACAGTGGAACTATCTAGCATCTGTTAGTTCAATGCTAGAGCAGCTGCCCCGAATAGCAGAGGTTGTGGGTTTTGATCTTGTAGGGCCTGACACTCATACCCCCTTCACCATAAGGGGCCTTCGGCCTTCAGCTTGTCAGAATAAGTCTTATAGAAATCTTATAAAATGTGTAGGAGGGGGTCATTTCTCGCAGGTACCTAAGGTGTGCTCCTTTTTTAGCACAGATGTTTCTCCATATGTTATTTGGAGGGAGGTTTGAGGGTGTGTATGTATATATATATATATATATATATATATATATATATATATATATATATATATATATATATATATATATATATATACAGTGTTCGACAAACCTATACATTTGCTCACCCCGGGCGAGTGGATTTAACATCGTGGCGAGCTCCTATTGGCCCAAGCAGCACACAAGTGGCACTAGGTGGCGAGTAGATTTTTTTGTTCGGCGAGTAGATTTTTTGGTGATTTGTCGACCACTGTATATATATATATATATATACATATATATATATATATATATATATATATATATATATATTAGTGCTTGGGTCTCCCTCCATTTCCCATCCTCCCTCCATTTCCCCTCCCCATTTCCCCTCCCCATCCCCCCTCTCCCCTTCTCCCCCTTTCAGTCCATCTCTAGCAAACCCCATATTTCAGGGTTTAGATGGATCTAGCGCCAACTTTAGTTAAGACGGGTGTTATGCGAGTCATGTGAAGCTACCACAAAGCAGTGCTAATTTAACATGGCGATAAGACTATTCTAATGAGATAACTAACGGCTGTTATTTTTGCATATAATCAGCTTTGTATATACCCGTTAAACTCAGGGATAACAACGTCCATTACCTAGTTAGGTAATGTGACATTTGCCTTGACAAGACGCCTTTGTGGATTTGGCCCTTAGATTGTCAGCACTTTGTGTTAGGGTCTCACTTTTGCCTTACGTTGTCATTTATCTTTTTCACCTATTCCCCCTTGTTTGTACTTTATTTACCTTGTATTGTAACGTTGTAAAGCACTGCGTACACTGTTGGCACTATATAAGTACAATTATACATACAGTTAAATACAAGGTCAGTAATGTGCTTTATTACTTAGCACCAATTTGTAAATATAGCTCAACCCCGTTTTAACGCGATCCGTTACAACGTGAATTCGCTTATAACGCGATGCAAGCGTGGCTCCAATTTTTGTCTTTATGAATACTTTACAACACCATTATTGGTATCTTAAATACTTTATTGTACAATGCATTCAATTGTACATTATTTCTAACGCGATCCGCTTATAACGCGATGTGATTCTTTGCACCCCAAGCACAGCCTTATAAGGGGTTGAGCTGTATGGCCTTCCGTCTTAAAATTTTTTTCTCTTAACTTTTCTCTTTATCTGGTTGGAAGGACATTTATTTACTGAACCTTTCACTTACTAACAGCAGAAAGCACTTTTATAATTGATCCCTAAAACTTTTTTGCATAAATGAATGAGTGTCACATTTGAAACATCCAACTCTCCCACTTTGAAGATCTGACTCGGTTTTTTATAGTATTTGCCCAGTCAGCTTGTAAACTCTGTGGCAACTGGGAACAATTACTGTGATGAATTCCACTCTGTGTTTCTACTGATACTGCAGTGCTTTAATTTAAATTCAACACCAAAGAAAGGAGATATGTGCATAGCAAAGCATGTGGCAAAAAAAAATAACGCTGCTGGACATCATAAAAGGGATGGTTAAAGGTACCAAAATACATAATCTGTCAAATAAAGTGTCATATATTTCATTTCTAGAGCAGAGCCACCCCCCTGCCCCCCCCCCCACCTTTGAGGGTTATTTCTTCAACTGTGATAGTCCGGATCCATGCATTATTGCGTGAAACTCCTATTCACTTCGATTGGAGTTTCCATGAGATAGTGTTTCAATGGGCGCTATCATAGTTTAATGATTAACTCCACCTTATGTCCCATATACTGCTGGCTCCCTTAAAGCTATTCTATTTTTGTATCTTGCATGCCGGTATTAGGGTTCACATTGCATGAGACAGCCAGTGTTTGATATGTCGAGTTACCGCCGAAAATGTTATTTTACTCTGGGGAGATATTCACATTACTGTAATTGTCTAGTGTTTGTGCTGGTTTTGTAGTTTAGACGTTATGCTCTGGTTTGTTTAATAAATGTGTTTTGTTTTCAGGCTGCATTCGGCTTTTTCCTTCTTTCAGTTTGCCTTTGCTGAAGCCCCTAAACAGCATTGGGAAAATTGATCCCTATTCATCCTTGCATTAATCACTGATGCATTTAGTGTATTTCCAGCAATGAGTAACGTACCCCCTCATTGCTTTCGCTGTACTATAGTCTGTGTTGCTCTTTATTTCTTAATTGCATTTCTCACTATCTCTTACATTTAAAGCTAATTTGTCATACAAGATGCACTGTAAATGGCAATGTATTAAACCCATAAAAGATTATTGAGTTGTGGTGAGATTCAAATAATTCAGTTTCAAAAAGCTTCCTAAAGCAAATTTTTTCTCTAGACTAAGCTGCACAAATAATTGTAGGGGGTATAAATCTAGAAGCTAAAATAAAGTACTAACTGTTGCAATATGAACTTTAAAATAATGGACAAGGAGTTAGAAAAAACAACTAAACAATCAATTTGAATTGGAAGCATTGATTCTAAAGAATCTGCACGAAATCCTTCATTAAATAATTTAAAAACCATATTGATGTAGATGTAAAATAATGATGGTCGCTATTACTTTTCTAATAGCAGCTTTATAACTCTGATGACGTAGCTCATTGCTGTAACTAGGACATTATTGTGGAATGATTTCATCATTTACCTATGAGCACATGTCATCTACTAATAAAAGAAAAATGTTTTTCAGACCATTTATAATATTAAAAATATTTGATGTTTGTATGTATTTATAAATACATTAGTAAACTAATGAGAGAAGTAAAAGTAGTTTTGTAATATATATATATTAAATAAACATATTTAAATAAACATATATAAATAAAACACATTTGTTTCACTTTTAATGCCTTTATAGTAACCAAATGCTTTGGAAGGTGTTTACTTTTACCTACTCACTTTTGTTATAATACTATTTACCAACTGTTAAATATATAGGTAAATCATCGTTCCAGATTTTTTTCTGCTAAAGATGGCATCATAATTAATTAGTTATTATTAGTTTATAGGAATATTGAGCAAGAATAATAATTAACGGATATAGTTAGAATTAAGCTTACCCAATTTTTTTTTTTTACAGAAGCAAAAAAATGAAAATCTTTCATTTGTGGGGGGGATTGCCAATTACATTGATACATTTGATAAAAAAAAATTATGTTGTTTGCCTGCTATGTCAGATTTTCCATAAAAGTAATTAATGTTGCTAATTGAGAAATTACCTTTTAAAGCCAATTACACAGACCTTAAGCACAGGAAGAAGAAATACAGGTCTACTGAATAATACCGTTGAAATATGTGTCCTCTTTGTTTAAGGGCATTCATTCAAAGAGTTTATCCCTTAACATATCGCTCACAATAATTCTTACAGTAAAACAAAAGATCTTTTATTCCTAATGTAAACAAGTAGTTGGAAAATAAATAAACCTGTTCTTTGTGGGAAAAGACTAGCACCTGAGTGATCAAACAAGGTACTGAAATGATTGAACAAATTAAGTGTTTAATTCTAAGGGACTGGGGTAAAAGCAAGGAAAAGAAAAACCTTATACCTATTGCTATCATTGCCAACATATTGTGGCATGAATCTATCACAATGTGTCTCCAGTAAGGGCTAGAGTGAGAAATGTGTAACAAACTGAAAATCATATCTGGCCAGACAGAAAATCTATCTGCTCAACAGGCACTTATGATTGCCTTGAATGAAAGTATGTGCAGCTGGAACTGAACCAAAGCTCACAGCATTTTTCTGTTTTGTCATAAGAGCAGCATTTTTATTATGTCTTACATTCCTATCATGATTTTATTGAGTTTCTATGCAAGCATTAAAATATTCCGCTGTTGCAAACTGCACTGATATGAAGATCCATTCGCCTAGTGATTGCTGATAGCAGCTTTCATACTTTCAATGCTTATGCACCTGTGCACAATATTAGTTGTGTATTGTCAATTCTGCTCTGGGTTTGAACTGTTTGGCAACCCACCCAAAAGGCATTTGATAAAAATAACGTTTTCTGGGATACAATAGAGACTTCCAGACCTTTTAGTACTAGACACAGACAAAACTACTCTTAGGGGCCTATGCACTAAGCGTTCATAAGCCACTTATCGAGCACTTATCGGCCAAAATGCCTACTGCTATTCAGTAAGTGGGCGATAAGTGGGCGATAAAAGAATGAATCGTCAACATTTTGAGCCGTCAAAAAAAAAAAAATCACCCGGCGATAAGCCACTTATCAGCAGGATCTGAAACTCATGTAATTCTAGTAGCCGTGATTAGCTTATCGAGGCCTATCGTGGCTCTAGAATGGTGATTTTCTCCCAAAATCCTCACGCCAGCAAAAGTTGGCGTGAGGCTGGTGAGAAGCTGCTGAGAGGCGACGAGACAGGACTTAGAAAACAAAATGCTTTTTTCCTGTAGTTGATTGATGCCGGGAGTCTCTGGAGCTGATACACATTAATATCAGCACCAAAAACACCCGGCATGAATCCCATGCAATAAAAATGCTTTTACAGTCAACTTCATTACCTTAGCAGCTAACTGCTAAGGCAGTGAAGGGGTTAACCCCTCTCGCTACCCACCAAGGGCAAAATACCCCCTTCACCCACACTACTATCCACAATAAACACTAATACCCACCTCCTCTTTCTCCACATGATTGATACCAGAGGCCGCAGTTGTCCGGGGGTCCTCAGGTGATACCCGCGGGTGTCTGTGGGCCCTCGGGTGGTCCCTGCAGGTGTCTGGGGGTCTTCAGGTGGTCCCCGCGGGTGTCTGTGGGACCATTACTGTACTGTATCTGCCGGTATCGCCTATGTATTTAAATGTCCCACGTCACATGACCGTGGAAACAAAATTCATAGGAGATACCGGCACCCCATAACAGGGGCCTGTATCTCGGGAAGCAGGGGGTCCCAATGCGGTTCTACTCCGGAGACCCCCTGCTCATCTACACTAGTATTACATATTTTATTAATGTAGACATGTGTAAAATTGGTGTTACATATCTCTCTCTTTCTGGCAATAATCCCTGGTAAGAAGGCAGGGTTGCCAGTATTCATCATGGAGGTTTGCCCTCAAACCCTGTGATGTGTCATATGTAGCAAAGGAAGTGACAGCATGCTCTGTGTCCACTGTTAGTGACACAGAGGTGGGTCTTTTCTGGAGCCTATATATTGCACAGCACTTCCAAAAGTTAGTTGGTTGCTGCTCTGTCAAGTAAGAGTTCAAGAGTGTGTCTGCAGCAGTTCAAGTCTGTCTGTCAGTCCAATTAAGTGACAAGCAGATTCTACACGGTGTCCAGGGCTTTGGCACAGCTGGTAGTCTCCCTTAGGGGAGAGGTGGAAGAAACCTAATTGGCAAACTACAGAATCAGGAAGGATCTTCCTTGAGAGGTACAACATGATGATGTGCGGCTAAGTGTCGGCCGCTATGATGGGCAGTCTGCCATGTACCTTGCCAATAATGATGCCCTTGTTCAAGAGACCCTTCTTGTCTGAGAATGGAGTTATTCAGCAAGAAGATGCACCCAGGAGTTCTCTTCCAGAAACTCCTCCCTGCTATCGTGGGGATCTGGAAGGGATGGAGGCGCTGTACCAACTGTGAGTAGAACTCAGCACTACCTCATACGCCTGTCATGGTGAAATCCCCACCAACATCAAGCGGGAGACTCAGGAGTCCTGTTGCCGGCAGGTGCACCACACTACACAGACATGTAACTGGGGCAGAGTTTACACATTAGTGGCCCATGTGAGATTGGGTAGGGCCCGAACCGTTACATTAAAAAACATTAATTTCCGGCAAGATTTGCACAGGGAGAGGCGGCTCTCTGTGTGCAGCTCTCTCTGCAGCTGAAACAAATCGCTAGGTGAGGCCTTTACAAAGAGGCGATCATCACGCCACTGGCAAGTCGCCTGTTTTGGGAATTTTGCTATTACAGGTAATCGAGGCTTTCTGAATACCGTGATAGCAACGCTAAAATAAATGGTGCTTTAAATGGCCCTGCGAAATTTTTGTTTACGAGGGCTACTAGAATAGGCCCCTTAGTATTTTGAAATTGTTGTTATTGTATACAGTATGTTCTCAATGTTTTGCATTATATGTACACTTGATTGTTTTCAAACCGATAATTACTATTTTCAGAATTTAAATCCTTCCTGGTTTTACTATTAAAATAGATTTTTGGTTGTATTGCAGTCTGTTTTCTAATTTGGCATTACATTGACAACAGTGGTTATCCCAGACAGTGTGAGCACAATTCTGCTTTTGTGGTTGCTGACAGTGATAGAACGTAGTAGTAGTATGTTGATAGTAATTCAGTATTTTACTAATCCATTCATGCCCATCAAATGTAAACGATTTGTATATTAAGTGACATACATTTGTAAATACTAGGTCAGGGGTGGGCAATTATTTTTGCTGGAGGGCCATTTGACAAGAATTGGTAAGCTTCGCCGGGCTCACACACTTTATGTAGCATCTACATTAGGGCTCTATGCAGAGAGCTCCGATAAGTCAGTTTTCAACAGCTTTTCGCCAAGAGTGTTTACTGCTATTCAGTAAGCTCCGAGAAACTGGCGTAAAATTCTTGATTCGCCATTTTTTTTTTGGCGAATTTTTTTTTTTTTGCCAAACGCTCAGCGAGACACCACTTCTTGTCGCTGTTTGCCAGGTTCTGAAACTCGTAGTATTCTACAAGCCCCGATCAGCATCTCGCAGCTATTTGCCACTCAAAAATTAAGAATTTCTCTCCAAAACTCCTCGCCAAAAAAAGTTGGCAAGAAGGTGGGGAGAAGCTGGCGAGAAGTGCTGAGACGGGACTAGAAAAAAATGCATGTTTCCTGCCTCGGATTGATGCTGGGGTCTCCGGAGCTGATACCCATTAATACCAGCACCGAAAGACCCCCGGCATGAATCCGATGCAGGAAAAATGCATTTACTGTAATGTATGTGTTAGGGTGCGGGGGGGTGTATTTATTTAAAGTATTTATGTATTTATTATTTACATTTTTTGGGCACAGAATTGGTATTGCAGGCAAGCTGGGACCCATGGACACCTGTGGGACCACCCGAGGATCACCGCCAGCATGTAGTATCATTCCTGTGCATCCCCCCAAAAATGAAGATGTTATGTATGTTAGTGGGGTATAGGGGTTGTTGGGGGCACAGGGGGTGGTGTGTTGTATATTGCAATGTTTATTGGGGGCAATTGTCCCAAATAAACATGCTATTGTGCCTTAGCCCCTTCATTGCCTTAGCGAATAGCCGCTAAGGTAATGAAGCTGCGTTAATGTCATTTTATTAATATTGTGCGGGAGCAGGGGGTCACCTGAGCTGAACCGCATTGATTTCATCCTCGGGACCCCCTGCTTCCTGAGTTTCAGGCCCCGGTATGGGGCGCCAGTATCCCATTATTTACGTCACACGTCACGCGACATGAACGCTATAAAGATGGCGGCGACACTGGCACCCAATGCCCCATACTGGGGCCTGTAACTCGGGAAACAGGGAGTCCCTGAACCAGAAATCAGAGCGGTTCATGTCCGGCGAGCCCCTGCTCCCACACACTATTAATACAAATGACATTAATGCAGCTTAATTACCATAGCGACTATCCGCTACGGTAATGAATTATTGTTTATTGATATGTGTGTTTTGACACTAGTGTAGATGAGCAGGGGGTTTCCTGAGCTGAACTGCATTGGTTTCAGGTCCAGGGACCCCCTGCTTACCGAGATACAGGCCCCGTTATGGGGTGCCGGTATCCCCATGCAGAATTTAAATGTCCCGATCACGTGATCGGGAAATCTCCAAGCAGAGGGATACTGGCACCCCATAACGGGCCTGTATCTTGGGAAGCAGGGGGTCCCCGGACCTGAAACCAATGTGTTTCAGCTTAGGAGACCCCCTGCTCATCTACACTATGAATAAAATTTTTATTTAAAAATATTTTTTTCCGGCGAGATTTGCGCAGAGAGAGGCGGATCTCCTCTCTCTGCTGCAGGCAGATCTAGCCAGGGGACTCCTTCTCGCAGGGCAGATCATATCGCCACCGGCAACTCGCCATGTTTGCTCAGGTTGCTCTCGCAGGTATTCGAGCCTTCATGCATACCGTGAGAACAATTGTGGTGTATGGGAGAGTGAACCCCGCAATGTCCGGTGCTCTACAAACCCACTAGTAACTTGGTGTGTATAAAAATGAATAGAACAGTCTCTGACACATACAAAGATGGATGGGCAACTAAACTGGCATTGAAACCATGAAGGAATAAAGAAGGATAAACGTAATGTACACTGGGTAACAGACTAAAAAACCTATGTGGGGGGCTAGTGCACAGGAGATAGATAGAGACAAGATGAGAAGCAACCATGGGATGCCCCTCTCGTATACTCATGGATACTATCGCCTGCTGCCCTTACCGGACCCGGTGTCTTCACTGTCCGTGTGTAGCCGGTCTCAGCTGATCGAACGCTGCGCTGGTGGATGACGTCATCACCGAAGGCCGACAGCAAGGCTGGGACTGGTTGTGGCGTGCGTTGCGTTCCAGCGCTCCTAGATGCCCCAAGGAGAGGAGTGGGTGGCGGGGCAAGGCGCACTCGTCGGAAGGGGAGGGAAAAGCCCAACTCCCTGCTCAGAATAGTTGCCTGCGTGCTCCACGCAAGTGGGTAAAGTAAAAAAAAGTGGTTTGTAGGTGGTCACTGCAATCGGAACTCAGCCAAGGGGATAAATAAAATCAGCTTTAATAAACTTACCGTGAGAGCAACTCGGCAAAAACATGGCGAGTTCAAACCCTGCTGATAATTTTTTTCGGAGCTTACTGCATAGGCCCCTAAGTGTGTGACCTGTGAAGCTTACCAAATCTTCCCTTCTCAAAAGCTTCTCTCCTACTGCACCGACACACTTTATTCGAGCAAATACCCAGTATGTACCTGGCAGATACCTGGAATGCGCCGCTTCTCACCTCTGACAAGCCCCGTTACGTTTGCCTTCCCAGCCTGGGTTCATGCCTGGCTGACGGGCGGCTGATCTGTTAAATGATAATGATTATGATTTAATAGGCTGCAATGCTTCGCGTGTCTACCAGATGGCATAAATTCATGAATTGTAATGCAGTATATATATATATACTGTGCAGTATTGCAGCCAGCGGGAATAAAATGCTTCAATCCCTGCCTGAAAATACCTCAATGCACTCGGGCAGAAAACAGTCACAAACCTCAATACACCCGGGTATACCCGAATTCGTGGGACTAGCCGAGCTCGAATAAAGTGTGTCGCCAGTGTACATACTCTTCTTCACACCTGCATCTCCCCTATCCTTTGTCACTTACCCCTTCACCCTTTTCCTACCTTTCTTACTCGCTCTCCTCCACTCTCCTTTCTCTCTCCCCCTTCTCTATTTATTCTTCCCCCTTCTCTCAACCTCCCCCCTCTCTCACTCTCCCTTCTCTCTCTCCCTCCTCCCTCCTTTCTCCTTTCTTCCTCAGTCCCTTCTTGGTCACTCCCTTCATGGTCACTGCCGTTACGGTCACTCCCTTCGGTCTCAGTGCCTTCTCTTTCACTTTCCTTCTCCCTCGGCCCCTACCTGTGGTGTGGGCGGCTGAAGCAGTGGCAGAGGAGGCAGCAGTGTAGTGGGAGTGCACCCAGGTGATGACTTCTGGTTGTTCCTAACGCTCGTGTTAAGGCCTGGGTGGGCTTCCACTGCACTGCTACTTCCTCTGCCGCCGAAGCCCACACCACAGGTAGGGGCCAGAGAGGGAGTCCCTACCTGTAGCAGGTAAGCATACTCTGGGCCTGATGTGTCCCATGGGCCATACATTGCCCACCAATTTTCTAGGTGCACAAAATAGAACCCAATTATGGCAAGACGTGAATCTTGATTCATTCTAGTTTAATATGAAATACCTTCAATAACTATATTTCATGATATGACCACCTGCCTGCTAAGGTAAAGGAGAAAGATTATAAAAGAGTGTTGGAACTAAAGGACACATGTTCACGCTTCACAATGACTTACAATTAATCAATTTAACATCAACATGGTCATTTATGATACTTGTTAATTTGGAGTTTGGGTGACGAGTTCTGCCTATGGATTAGGACCAGGATTGATAAGAAAGCCCATCCTTAGAGAGAAGTGCGAGGAGGAAAGGAGGGAAGTGGTTTGATCCATTATAGATAGTCTAGAAGTCTTGCTGAGGAGGGGTTTTTATAGGCAGCGGATTGAGGAGTTGTTCACACAATAAAAGGTCTTACTCTGCTAAATTTATATCACTGTGCTTAAGCAGAGAAAAGAATGGATTAGGACCATGATTGATAGGACCAGAGTGAGCGAATCTCAGTCAGTTGTTTAACTCCCTCACTGTCAGAGATTACATTCACCTCTGTGGTGACTCTTCGGAGCGATTACACAATCCTTTCTGGGTAAAGAGGAAGGGGAGGGTCCGTCCCTTCAGCGTAGCCGGTAGATCAGGACTCCTGATTATATACAGCTCCAAGAAAAGGAGCAAATGGCCTTTCAACCCCTTTTACTTGTATAACTCTCTTTCGGCCTAAACCCCTTTCCCTCACTGCACCTTATTGTGGAACTCCTCACACTCAGTATATGCCAAGCACCTTCTCTCCCGACCTTAAAGACAAATCTGAAACCCCACCTGGACTCATAGCTATTGTCCCAGAGTCACTCCTGCTAAGCACTGCCATCTACTGCACTTATTCCCTCACCTGCTGTCTCTATAAGTTTCCCAACATACCACTTAGATTGTAAGCTGTCCAGGGCAGGGTTTCCTTTCCTGCTATGCTAATTGTATTATAATTCCATGTACTGTATTGCCTTTGTAAAGCGCTGAGTACACTGTGTGCCCTATATAAATATATACATACTGTACATGACATACAGCGTACGCTGTATGGGCCTTTGAGGGGCACTTTTCATGACACATGCTGTATTTCATTAGGGCACTGAAGGGTCTAACAAATTAAAAGTAGGTGATTGGCAACTTTAAAATAACAAAAACAAACGGACACATAAGTATAAAATCATATTATTCAGGAGTTATACTACACTACATAAATATGTTAAATAATCTTTTGAATATTGATATGTCAGGGAACGTTTCTATTTATTTCATATTACATATTTTAAATAATTCAACTTACTGTTTTGTGAAAGAACTCATGGAATTTCTTGATGATGTAAAAAGAGAACAATTACACCATCATTCAGATAATGTAAACAGTGTTTACCCTGTCCTTTTTAGACTTCATTCCTGTGTGTGTAAGTATAGTACGTTTGTCATTGTTCAATTTTTCAAGTTGACATGCTTATCTTGGAATAATATTACATACCACGGATTCTGTTTAGAGCAAAAGGATCATTGGCTTTTGTAAGCAGTGTGGTAGTTATAATTAGTACTGATAATGAAATGCCTGGGCCAAATCAAGTTTTCAGTGGCAAGATAAAAAAAAGAATTCACTTGAGTCACGTTGGCTGGATTTTCTTAAGTTATTCTATTTTTTGCCTGTGGTATTTTTTATTTCTGTTGTGTGACTACAATTAAGCAAAATGTCTGCAAGTGCTGATAAAGGTGAATTCATTCCCTCATACAGCTCTTTTGTCATTTTAGAGGCAGTCGGATTCCTTGCACCGCAGAGCAGCTCATGGAAAGCAGTACATAGAAGTTTTGCAATCAGACAATGACAAATGACTTCTTGGAACCACTCTAGTTCTTCTAGGGAACAAAGGGAGAATAAACTAGCTTGGTTTTCAATTATTTTCTATTGTCAGAGGGCATACTTCCTTAAAACAGTAAACGTCTTCATCGTGTTTCTAACTCCACCCTCCCAGCCAAAAAACCCCAAATAGAAATAGTAGAAATAGTAGACCTTGGTTATAACTCTATTAATCTATTCATGATGATTATATCCACAGGAGGATGTAATACGAACTATTAAGAAGTTAGCAATATTTTAACTATTATAAATATGCTTTCATGAAAAGTTCCTTCTCCAATGCACTATTGGTCACTTGACTGCCTGTGGACATTTCCCTTTGATACATCATTTTTGACGGGCAAAGGATGTCTCATTAAAGTGGTACAACAGCCTAATAAGGTTGTCAACTTGTCAGTAGAAGTATAGCCAGTGTTTCTATTGAGAGTATGTCAATTTGGAATAGATTGAAAAACATTACATTTCTAACCATAAAGGGACATTCTGTGCAGAAGTTGTACAGTACGTAATAATGTCAAATATCAAAAAAGAAATAAGGACAACGCTCAACCTCTTTTGTGAAAACCTAAAATCACAAAATGGTGGAATAGAACATTTTGGTAGAAAAGGCACTATCAACTAAAAATGGCAATCTAAAAAATCATATATTGGTAGTAATAATAATTATAATAATTATAATAATAATAATGTAATCTCGGTCTACAGTATAATCATCATCAGCCAAATCATATTTCTCCGTAAAGTTTCACCAATGATGACACACAAAGACAAATATCAGCAAAAAAGCTACAATGGGGCCTTTACACTAAATTCATAATTTCATTTTATTGTGCATCAACTTGTCATTCTTAAAAGTAGTATAACATTTCTTCAAATGGCTGTGTTACGTTATTTATATGTTTGAAGAAATCATGACGCTGCTACTCCTGGTTACTCTGCTTTTTCAATTAAAAAAAACCAAGGTAGGCGCTATCTTCTACACCCAGACCTCTACACTTACTGATTAGTAGCCATTTATTTAAGGGAATTCTTGTTATTAAATGTATCTACATGCAAAATCAGAGTATGTCCCTTATCCTTTTTAGAGCACCATATGTCTATCCAGGACTATGGGCCTCATGCAGTAAGCGCCGATAAGGCTTTTATCGGCATTTTCCCGCCAAAACTGGATTTGAGATTCAGTAAGCGCCGATAAGTGCTCAAAATCGGCAGTTTTTCTTGCAAAAAAAAAATTATCGGCATGCGGCTGCCGATAACCCACTTATCGGCACTTATCGGCACTTTTTGAAATCGGCTGTATTCAAGTAGCCCCGATCAGCTTATCGGTGCTGATCGGCACTCAGAAATGGAGATTTCATCGGCAATTGGTCCCGCCAACTAAAGTTGGCAAGTTGGAGGGGAGAAGGATCGGCAAGGTTGCCGGGACGGCACTTAGAAAAAAAACCTCATGTCTAAATCAATGGAGTCAATGGAGCGGGGACTTATACCATTATAGTAGTGTTTACGTTCTATTGCTCATAATACAAATGTGCTTGGCATTACAGTGTCGAGGTCATTCACTTCATCGTGTCACCCTTACGTTTATTATTTGCATAACATTGTACTTTTCAATGTTATGATGATTTGCGTGTCACATTAGTCTTAATATTATGATGTGTCAAGGGAAAATCCTATACTCAACTCTTAAAGGAACAGGTCACATCATATCAAACATGTTACTTAAGTGTGCTTCAATTTATTATATGATGTAACACATTTCACACATCTAACACATCCAGCGTCTAGTAATGTTGCTATACATTATACAATGCTTGTAATGTGTAACGCATGATCAAACGTAAATGTAGCTGTTTGTTTTCATGTTTACATGTACTTTGTGACCTCCCTCTTTCGATGACGTCCGCAATTGGACACTCAATAACATTGCATGTTTACATTGTACACAATGCATTACAATCACTTCATGCTAACTTATACACACATCTATAATAGTTACTCATTTTTACACGATTGAAACTGAATCAATAGCAACTATTCTGATGCCATTAAATTATGCATATGCACTTTACAATAACTTCATGTGATCAGGTGACAATAACATGCCAAATTACACATGTCGCAACGTAGTTTCTCAACGTCAATGTCATGGTTGTATCATAATTAGATGACTGAGTGTTGCGTTCAGAAGTGGTACACAGGCGGCACACTTTATTTGAGTACGGCTCATTCCGCAAGCCGGGATATGTCCCGGCTTGCGAGCCGCACTCCCTCAGCGTGCCGCGCATCACCGATGCGCGGTCACGCGTCATCGGGTGCCTGTGCCGCCTGTACGCGTGCCCAGGGCTCCCCGAGGGAGCCCTGGTGTCGCGCGGATGTGAGGACGGCGGCGGGACGTTCCGGGGGACCCGGCGGACCCGGTGAGGAGAGGGGGAAGCCCCGATCGGCGGGCCTCTCCTCCGAGGCTTCGGCGCGCGCCCGGCACCCTCCGGCGCACGCCAGGTTACTGCTGCGGCCGAGAACGGGCAAATGCTCGAATAAACTCGGCCGCAGCAGTACATGCATTACACATTCCAGAAATACTTGACAATAAATGCTTGTACAAAGCTTAACGTTACATCATTCTCAAATATCATGATTGCCTGGTGAACACACAGAAATAATTATTTTAATTGCTAATGGATACACGTTGGGAGTGAACTACTTGGATATGTTAATGTAACACCTTGCACTTCAGCAAGTCACCTGACATCATCACATAGGTATTTAAAGGAGGGCAATTACCTGCGCATTCACAGCTGCAGACCTGAAAATGATACGAATGTTTATGAGACAGAGGAATATTCTATTGGACGAGAGGCTTGCTGATGGAGAGGATGTCACAGGCCAAGGAAGGGACAGGGACAGAGGCATAGACAGGCACGCGGACAGGAGAGGGAGAGGTCGAGGGACAGGGAGAGGGCAAGGAGATGAGAGGAGAAGAGAAGCTGTGCCTCATCCTCGTTTGTACAGGGAGAGAACCCTTTTAGATGGGATGAGTGAGGAGGAGATTGTAAGTCGCTATCGTTTGAGTTCAGCAGCAATCTTAGCTCTTTATGAAGAGATACGGGGAGATTTAGATTTTGTGACAGCCAGAGGTCGTGCAGTCCCTGGGCTTGTTAAAATGCTGTGTTCATTACATTATCTTGCTTCCGCGTCATTCCAGACAACTGTGGGCATAGTGGGCGGGGTCTCGCAATCTACATTCTCGCGGGCCTTTACCCAGTTTCTATGTGCACTCAATAGATGCGCTAGGAATTATATTCATTTTCCTACAGAGCACACAGAGTGGCTGGAAGTCAGGAATGGCTTTTATACCATAGCCGGGATACCATGTGTGATGGGTGCAATCGATTGCACCCATGTTGCTTTGATCCCGCCTAGTCAGAGTGAGCATGCTTACTGCAACCGTAAGCACTACCATTCCCTGAATGTACAGGTGGTATGCGATGCCACGATGAAGATTATGCATGTGGTAGCCAAATTCCCTGGTTCCAGTCACGATTCCTCTATCCTGAGAAACTCATCAGTCTTCCATGCTTTCGAAGAAGGCTATTTTGGACCTGGTTGGCTGGTGGGTGAGTACATATTATGATGTGTTAACAAACAACTCTTGGTTTTCTAGGAAATGTTGTATGTAATAATGTTAACACTAATTGTTTCATATTTGTGCACGATTGATTATAGGTGACTCAGGATACGGAATTAAGCCGTGGCTGTTGACCCCTGTGGCAAACCCTCAAAGTGAAGCAGAGGAGAGGTACAATGTTGCCCATATATCTATGCGATCCGTCATAGAGAGGACATTTGGGCTTCTCAAGACAAGATTTAGGTGTCTCGATAGAACTGGTGGGGTACTTCAATATAAGCCTGCTAAAGTGTCTGATATTATAATTGCATGTTGCATTTTGCACAATGTGGCACTCTGCAATAATGTACAAACAGACATACGTCAGGGTTTGGAGGAGGAGCATCCCGTCAATGTACCAGCTGACAATGACCAAACAGCCAGTGGTGTTGAGACACGTCTGAATGTCATAAACACCTATTTTTCATGTAAGCAAATACATATATGTTCATAGTACTACATAGATGTATTCATTCTTTGTTATGATAAATACATTTGTCCAAATACCATTCACTTAGGAAACAGATGAATATGGTTCGCACACCTTTCTCTTCTCTGCTGTGTGGACAATTGCATGTGGCACCGGTATGTTATTAATCAACAGGTTGAATTATACTTCTTACCAATAAAATGTGTTGTGTGTACGTGAAGAAATAATGTGTACTAAATCTATAATTTATGTACATGCTCTTTTTGGTTATGCATACACAATAAACCTACAGCAGCGGCAGCTCTTATTCGAGCAAATGCCGCTGGCTGTATGAGGCTGGGAAGCGGGTAGCCGCGGCGCGTGGCAGCGCACTGTGACGTCACAGTCACATGCGCGCCCGGCTTCCCCGTCTTCCCCGGCTTCCCCAGGCTTCCCCGACACCCCTGGAGTTCAAATCTAGGTAAGCGGGGGTGCGGGGAAGCAGAGGGGCAGAGTAGAAGCCGGGTTCGGGGTGTCTTTGGGGGGGTAATTGCGCGCGATGTGGAGGGGGGGTGCGTGGGGGAAACGCGGCGGCGCGCGTTTGTGACTGGCGGCAGCTGGGGTAGATCCCGGCATGCCGCCGGCATTTACTTCAATAAAGTATGTCGCTACTGTACTATGTCCATAGTCAATAGCTAGTGCAGTATGGTTACATACAATGTTTCTTTAGCAGTGTGACATGTGAGTCACAATGATGTGTACACTATTGTGTATTTCAGATCATATTTGACGTATTATAGATGTTGTTTCATATCACACACAAAATGGTCAATTTTGTGTGTTGCTTACCTTAATGAACACGTCATGACAATGATTTATATTCATTCATGTTTTCTTTTTCAAGGTATATCACTTCAATGACTGCTCATGTTATGTATTTCAATTCACATCTGTCATAAGATGTGCAAACCTCGATACAGGTATAGTTACAGGATGTATAAACAGAATGTAATGACAAAGATGTGACAATTGAAACATGTCGTTTCTGTATTGTGTACGTGCGTTTAGCTACACTTGGTGGTTATTGTGCAGTGTCTTTTAAAATCATTAGGGACATTACATAACATGTAATTTAGCAAACGTAACAACATCCATTCATGGAATATAGGGGTGGGGGGAGAGAAGGGGATAAACCCTGCTCAGCTATTGATTATGGGAGGAGAACATCCATTGATGCACATGAGCGATCTTAACACTCAATGCATGTTTGTATGAAAAGACACCAATGTTTTAAACATCATTAATATTGCAATGTATGTGATTAGTTCTTCTCTCACTTCATCTTCATGTTGATTACTACATTGTCACATGTGTATGTATAAGTGAAAGATGTGTGTTGATTTGACGTACATGTAACATGTGTCAAAATGTTAACACCATTCCAAAGTATAGTTTTTTGGATTCTCAACTTTTCCTAATTCATTCAACACAATGACAATGTTGTTAATATAATTTTTATTTCATTCACGTTAGTTATTCATAATGATCATGATCCTTTTTAACTAATGTCAACATATGAACATAAATAAAGTGGACATTTGCATACTCCCACTTAACATTCGGGATGCACATTGATACCCTGACAACCAAGACTTATGCCAAACTAGGGGACTTTACAGGAACAAATCCTCCCTAAGTCTCCTGGTCAGAAAGCATATCGCACAGCAGATGCTAATGCCAATTATTGACTATGGAGTCATAGTATATGGCTCGACACCTCAAACCCACCTTAGCAAACTTGACACCCTCTACAATTCAATTTGTCGTTTTGTTCTCCAATGCAACTACAACACACATCACTGCGAAATGCTCAGAACTAGAACTAGATTGGTCAACACTAGAGTCTAGGCGCAAAGTTCACCTTTCCTGTCTTGCCTTTAAATTCTTCATGGGCAAGCTACCCAGCTACCTGAACAAGCTCCTCACCTCTGCCACTTGCAGCACTTATCACCTGAGATCAGATTCCAAAAGACTGTTCATGGTCCCAAGGCTCAACAAAGTATCCGGACGTTCCTCCTTCTCCTACCGTGCACCCCAAAACTGGAACAACCTAACAGAGACTCTCACATCCACCACCAGTTTAAGTTCTTTCAAATCTAAGGCTGTCTCACATTTTAACCTGGTCTGTAACTGTTTCATACGCTCATAATATATATTTTCTTTAACTGTGCACGCAATGTCTTGTATATAATGTATACCCTGTTCATTTATGTAACTGTACTTGTAACCATGTATTATTTGTTTTACTCTGTGCCCAGGACATACTTGAAAATGAGAGGTAACTCTCAATGTATTACTTCCTGGTAAAATATTTGATAAATAAATAATATGCACACATTTCAGCAACAGTGTATGTGTTGTAGTTTTTGTGTGATGCATGTATTTCTACGTGAAATAATATAAACAAACATAATAATGTTGCTTTTATCATCGGCCTCACTTAGCTATGTATGTGTTGAACATTTACTAATAACACTAAACTATAGTTAGTCGTGTGAATAAAATGTACACACAAATGTTCATGGTTTCATGATCTTTAACTAACATTCATTAGCTCATGCATGTTAGGTTAGTACTACAACTTAGGTGAAAATATAAAATGCACACGACTAAACAGTTTCTATCACCTCCCTATTGTTATTGTGTACGTTCAGATACAATGTCTACGAGTTGTTATGTAGCATTTACATTCTTTGACAAGTCACACGTGAGATTATAATATATAGTAGATTAATGTGTTTGCTGAGTGATAATGTTGGTTGCATATATCACATGGCAATACATATAATGTTAGTAGAAAATAACCAAAAAACAATATAAGTTCTAACTTCAGTGCTTAGCAACATCATTATGTTAGTTAAGTGCATAGTAAATATTTGCATAAGAGGATAACATTATGTAGTGATTGTTAATCTGCGCACCAATCATTGAAAGCATTGTTACATATTTATTATAATAGTTGTTCGCTCGTCGTCACAATCATCTAATATAACGATTGGCTCATCTGAAATCATACATTGGTCCCATGTATTCATCCGCGACATCTGTGAAATACAGCAAACACATGATGTTCAAAGATGGCACATTTATATATGTCTCAGCATGACAACGCTTAACACATCTCTATATGATTGTGGATTTTCACGCATAAGTAACGTATATGTTTAAACTGCAAGGATAAAACTACAGATACAGAACTGTGTCATTTTTCAAATGGCATTGCTGGCATTACTACAGATATGATTTTTCCGGTGCCTGTATACATAATAATGTGCGCACACAACGTCTGTTGCGCGCGCACATCACGAATGTGTGGACTAAGTCTTAGCGCATGCGCAAAACGATGTGTACACTGTGCGTTCAATACATGTCCCTCCATGGTGCTGCTAGCAGTATGCATATCATGGCTGGAAGTTATGATATGGAAGCGGAACAAAATCACTTCTACACACGTACATATCTAAACTTTGTAAACGGACGTGTGCCCACGGAAAAAATGGATGATCAGCCAATGAGCGAACAAAAGACGTGTGACGTCATGTTAAGGCACCGTGAAATGCACGCAAACACCCCTCCCACTGAATTAATATTGGCCTCCAGTGCTGTGCACGCACCGCCCCACCGACGCACGTGCATGACACACTGCACTAACCGTAACAATAAGCTACAGGCACAACCAATACGGTTTCAAGCGCGCATGTCGGTTGGGGGTGGGGCTTGCATCGGTAAACCTTTTTAAGGATGCCTTGGGTCATGACCACGGTCCCACGTCATATGTGGGCGACACTTTGTTTTTATATGTTGAATGCTAAACAATGAGGTGTGTGTGTGTGTGTTACAGTTAGTGTAACGTGTAAATGATACTTTAAAAGCGATAATAATCTAGGATTTAGGACTCCGTCACCAATGTGTACTAATGGTTCGTCATGTAGTATATTGTTATAGGAAATAATGTCTTTGTGCACGCTACATGAAGCCTGTCTGCAATGTTAAACTGTATACACTCATTTGGCTAACAAATGGTGTATGTTAATTATGTTAATGTAGACATATATAATTTGAGTAAAGGCATAACGAAATTTGTATTTACCATTCTTGTAGAAGCCAAAACTGATTTTGCTGCCTCTGCTCGCTGCAGGAAGGCACAACAGTATCATCCATGGTTGAGGCAACCGTTGAATACTGAATCACACACATCTCCATGAGGGCGTCATATGGATCTGTAGTGGCTTCTTCAAACAAGACGTCCGGAGATACGTACAGTTGTTGGTTGTTTTCCCATCCACATTGGTATTGCCCATATAAGTTTGGATACATATCATAGTAGTAATGTCCATCTTGCATCTGGTCTGGCTGAATGGAGGGTGCAGGTAGATCAGCAGACGCGACAGTCGGTGCGGCTTCAGTGTCACTGGTATTAGGCAAAAATATGCTATTTAACAGAAGATATTTTCCATGTTCCATGGTAAGTTTAAATGATGGCGCAACATGCCAGCATCCATATCGTTAATCTAGCCGATCATGGACACGCTCAAAACATTCATTTGCGGATAAAGTGAATCGTACAGAAGTTTTAAAATTTCGTTGTATGTCAGGTTGTTGGTAGTATGGATATTTCTTTTCGATCAAGTAATAGATTTTGGCCACGTTTGCCCTTTTCTCTGGTGTTGATTCGATTGCTTCATAAATCATAAATTTGTATGGCTGTGCAATGTGGAAGCTTCTGCCATTTCTTCTCTCTTCAAGTGTACGTTGTGTGAAGTTGAACGCATACGGATGTCTGCTGAATGTGTGAATAGTTACATGTTATCTTCGTGGTTTCTTCCAAGGTTATAATACAACATAGCAGTTATACGCCTAGGTTTTCTCCCACAAGAAATTTGTTACAATCATTGGCTAAAATTCTTTGTGTAAGATACTCTTTTCACAGGAATCGAAACTTTACTTTCGGCTTAGGCAATCAACATGTGCAAAACAAGTAGACTCTTTTAATTACAATAACAATGTGTGTGAAATCATCTACAGTGCTATGCTGAACAGATTTCTGGTTACACTTAGGTAGATGTAACCATACACACACATCTGTATGTGTTTGTCTCTTTTTCTGTTTTTCTCTGTCTGTTTATCTCTCTTTCTCTCTCTTTCTCTCTCTGTTTCTCTCTCTCTTTGACTCTCTCTGTTAGTCTCTCTTGATATATACATATATATATATATATATATATATATATATATATATATATATATAATTATATATATATATATATATATATTTATCTATATATAATTAACTATATACTGTGTGTAGATATATATATGTATATAGATATGTAGATATATATATAGAGATAGATATATAGATATATATCTATATATCTAGATATATCATTGAAGGCCTTGTGTGCTAACAGGCCTTGTTGTAATTCTATTAACACTTAATTACAGTTTATAACATTACTGGGTGCGTATGTTTGAGGGCCTATTTGAGTCAGCTGTGTATTAGTAGTAGTTAACAGCAAACAAGGCCTCTTTTGAGTCATGAAGGCCTGTACACACACACACACACACGCACACGCACACGCACACGCACACGCACACGCACACACACACACACACACACACATATCCATAGAGATACAGAGAGACTAAAGATATATTCATACACACTAACAGATCTGTTATTGTAACCAAAAATCATACATGATCACATGCCAACATTATGAACTTTGGAAGAAGATTAAGGTAAGTAATGTGTTACAGAGTTAAGACACCAGAAAACACAACATCAAAATGTATGCTGTTATATGGATTGTTACTTAAAGTTGTATGTCCATAATATTAGCATGCAATGACTATCTACATTACAAAACAAACCCACATACATCTCATCTTGAACAAGAGCTAAGTGAATGTCAGCTTCTATAAACTTGGCAAGTGTGTAATGTTGTACCATTAATCAACTGATGATTAATACATAATCATATGTTATTAAATATGCCTTCATTCAGTCAGTGAACATTTCTAAACATTCATGTGTACAAGGACATACTTGAATGTTAGCAAGCATCTGTACATGATCATACATACACTATGCATGAAATAGTCTGCATTAAACACCACCAGGACACCAACACATTTAGTGAATGTGATTATTTATTTTTGTTTATCCTTTTGAGAGCGAATCACAGGCCTGCCTGTTGGCTGTTGTGTTTGCCTTTTCCCTTTGCCAAGTACTTTGGCCTTAACTGTATGACTTGTACTGGCATGTGGCAGTTCTGTGGCACTGGGTGTGGGCTGTGGCACTTGAGTGGCACTGGGTGTGGCCTGTGGCACTTGAGTGGCACTGGGTGTGGGCTGTGGCACTTGAGGGGCACTGGGTGTGGGCTGTGGCACTTCAGGGGCACTGGGTGTGGGCTGTGGCACTTCAGTGGCACTGGGTGTGGGCTGTTGCACTTCAGGGGCACTGGGTGTGGCCTGTGGCAGTTGTGAACCAGTTGCTAAACATTGCATGACTGAGGTTGGAGCAGTTTCTTGTTTTGGTGTTTTAATCTTTTTCCAAAAGCTGGTTAGTAGTAATTGTTGCACTAACTTTCTTTTTTGTGTCTCATTTGTAGATGTCCGTTCCTGATTTTGAACAGATGCAAGCGGTTGGATGTTGACAGGGACCTGCACAGAACTTGCACCTACTGTACCGGTATCATCCACAACTGGGGAATGAAGAACTGATGACTCTGGAGAAAAAGTAGCAGCATGTAAAGATCCATCCTCAGATGGGGTAAAGTGGAATTGTTGTTCTCTTGCAGTAATTCGCAACTGATTTGCTTGGCTTAGATTCACAACTATTGCTTGTAATGTCCTGTTTACATTTTGTATTTCTTTAGGAACTTGGATGATGACTCTTTCAATTTGTGACATTTGTGATATTGTCCTTTCCTGCAGTGATATCATCCTTTCAAGCACTGACATCATTTCTGAATGGCGACGATTTTCTTCACCCAAGATTCTTTCTTCAGAAGCTGCAATAGCTGAGTAGGTGTCACGAGCAGGAGGAGTTGAATGCTGGGTTAATCCACAAGTGGGAACATCTTCATGCTCACTTGAGTGAATTTGTCCTTGAGTGGCAACATCTGCTTCTACAAATAAAGAAAGACATTATGAACTGCCATGGAACTTTCACTTGTTTATCAATATTATGAGAGTTGTTCTCACAGTGTAACACATAACATGTTTCCATAAATTTTCATTTGTGTCAAATTAAAAGTTTATGCTTGAAGTAACAATTATGTTTCGACTCAGTGTGAAAGAAGAATGAATGAAAGGTTGTTGTAACCTCACAATCCTAGCTGTCCACACAATCCACACAATACATGTTGTCATGAAAAACTACATCTTCTGTGACAATAACTGATGTGAACTTAATTACATGTGAAAGGCATTTATTTAGCATGGCAAATTAACATCTAGAAATGTACACATTAGATGTCCTGCACCTCATACACTCAGCTTCCATGCTTGAAGATGAGCTGGATGAGCCAGGTGATGAGACATGTTCAGTGTCAGGTGACACATGAGCTTCAGGAGCAACTATATAGAAGAATAACATAAGAATTTTATTGACATGTGTACATAATTAACATAAAGTTTGTGTAGTGGGAGTATTTATGGCTAAATATCAGCATCACATAAGGAAATGACAATATGTTTCTGCCAAGCTGTACATTATCCATCTTAACATCAATGTACATGTGAACCTAATTGGCACATTTATAGTAAAAACCATACAACATACAATGTTCATGCAGGAATGCGTTGTAAAATTAAGTGTTCTGTTGTACATACACTGCATATGTTGTGTAGTAATCTAACAATAATAATGTACATCACTACCATGACAGCAAAGTTGACTCTGCTTATAATTCAGTACCTAATTGTGGAAATGTGAATGAATGTTTTTAGTGATCTGTGGGAACATTTAAGAGAAGCAGGTGTAGCGCTCAATGTGGCTGACACTCATCAACACATGCAGTGTGTCGCTCACAGATGCTACTGGTGAGATAATGTGGCGTTTCTATAAGGTTAAAAGAAGATATGAGTGAACGAATGACTAACGTACATTTTCATATATAGTGTGCTGGTGGGTGAAAGTCTTCATAGAATTACCATTTCAAATGAATGTGATGAACTTCTGTTCACCTTGTCAGCTTTGACAACTGCAGTCCCTCCCCTAAGACGTGACAGCACCCTGACCTTTTATTTGTTTCTACCACCTGTAAGGCGTCCCACAAGACTTGACCATAACATGACCCTGTGATCTGGCTCAGTGCCCATCCCCACCCCCTGTGTTCTCCTCTATGCTGTGATTACATATTAATTGCAGCTGGTTTCACACACCGGTACATGAGCAAAATAAAAATCTGAAGTGAGCTACATATGAACACAATTAAATACCATATGGTACATGTTCCTATTTATGCTTTCAGTATACTACATGAAGCAAAAAAAGAGCTTTAATTAAACATAACGAAATGTGTTTGTGCAAATTATGAATGTTCGCCTTTGAATGCACTATCTTCCATGCAAGACTTGATGAGGCAGTAATGGCCTGTTTATAGGTGTACCATAGATTATCACTAATTTATGTATATACATAGCAACTGTAAATATTACTGTATGCTCATTTGCATGTCTTAGACAGGTCTGCAACACTGTCTTTCCCCATCATCGCCCAGCATACAGCACTTCCACTGCAGCAAGGGATTCTGGGAAATGACATGCAAATGAGCACTCAGTGCCACCTTTTGCCACCATATATATTAATTTTTAGTTTTTGTAAGACAACTAGATATAAATCTATATAGATAGATAGATAGATATATAGATATATAGAGAGAGACATATATACAGATATATATGTAGGTATGCTTATATTGGGAAGAAAGTATAAGTTGCAGTGGAAATATAGATAAGAACTGTAACCTACGACATGCCTAGCACAGTAACATTTGTCACCTGGTGGAAATGGAGCAGAATAAATTCCGATATCTCTGTCCCCGGGCAAACCCTCCACGACGACAGGAAGAAATTTTTCCCGCATCTGCTCCTCCAATGGTGTTAAGATTAGAGCTTGTGCTGGCGGCCCATCTCCAGTCCCAGAAGCATGCATCCGTTGTGCTTGTATTTTTTTCTTTAAGTTTGCCCTGATATCATCGACTCTCTTCCGACAATTCGCCCGGTCCCTAACATGATTCCCACACGCAGACACAGCCAAGGTTATTTGATCCCACATTTCTTTTTTTGATGCTGAACTTGTCCGCCCTTGAAATACATACAAAATATATGACGTTAATTATTATTATAAAAACGATCAGTTTCCTAAACTGCTACCTGTTCCAAGACATATCAAACATGCTGGTTTAGGTGTAATATGTGTACCACATGAGCATTTACGTGTAAACATACAAATGTAAGGAAGCTTGCATGAATATTGTATGAACTTTGGCAACATTTTTAGACTGATTGTTATGGTCGTTCTAAAGCATGAAGGAATATGTGTGTAACTAAGTTTAATTGATAGATATTAGATAATAATATTTTGATATTAAGACATCTCACATGACCTAGGATAACATGTCTTTGAAGAATCAATGCAAAGATAGACTTATCTAGTAAATGCCCATACAGACAGTCATAGTGCTCCAGAATCCCTGTGACAAGAACTGTGTTATCCTCTTCATTGAACCGAGGATTACGTGGCCGCTCCACACGTTACTTCCGAATACGTGCAGGCCCAGAGCTTGGTTGCTGCTGACTGGACACTCCTTCTTCCAATGGAAGAGACTCCAAAAGTGGGCCACCAGCAACCACCCCACCACCAGACACCCCAGCAGCACCAGCAACAGAGCTACCAGCAGCACTCACACTCACAGCAACAATGTATGACCTGTATGACCTGCTACTCTCCGGCTTGGCCAAACAGACCTTGATGGCGCTTACAGAGGAGTTTGCTGATGACTATGACCACCTGAAAGAACTTTTGCTATTTCAGCACGGTTTTACCCCTGAAGCTTACCGGGGTAAAATCCGGCTGGAGGAGAGGAACCCTCAGGAGACCTATGTTACTTATGTGACCCGCATGGCTTTGTACGGGTTACACTGGGTGGAGGGCTCTGAGGCCAGGACTTACCAACGCCTGCGGGACCTCATCTTTCAGGAGCAGCTCATGCAGCAGTGCCCGCCGGCGGTGAGAGCTTGGGTGTATGATAAAAAACCCAAGACCTACACAGAGGCGGCGAGGATGGCCGATGACTATGTGGTCAGCCGGTCCCAGATGACTGCCAAGGTACCAGCCAAAGCGGTAACCACGCCGGTGCCGGCCAAGAAAGCTGTGAGTACCCCACAGTGGACCCAAAAGCCGCCTGTGGGCAGCGGGTCACAGAAGGCAGAAGAGCTCCGGCATGAGCGCCGGTGCTACAATTGCAACAGCACTGGTCACCTCAGACCAGATTGCCCGGAACCCCTGCGTTCCAACGGACCCTATCGAGGGCAACGCACACCAGCTGCGAAGCCGGTAGCCCGAGAGCGGGTGGCTTCCACCAAAGAACCAGGACCGGTCATGGAAACAACTCCCAGCGAGACGTCCCATGTCGCCCCTATCCCGGTTTCATCGGTGCCTACAGCTAGGAGCGGAGGACATCTCGGCGCAGACCTGCAGCAGACGGACGGCCGGAGCAAACATCTTACCCTGGTCACAGTCGGTGACCGGCAAGCAGTCGGCTTGCTGGATTCAGGAGCCGCAGTGACCCTGGTCTGACCTGATATGGTCCGGCCAGAGGAATTGATCCCAGGCCCTGGGATGCAGATCACTGTGGCCGACGGGGAGCCACGTTTCCTGCAGGTGGCCCAAATCTTTTTGGATTGGGGGGTGGGCAAGGGTGTGCGGGAGGTGGGAGTTTTACCCGGTTTGGATGCCGACATTCTTTTGGGCAACGACCTGGGACCGATGACCTGCACCTACGACCGTGTGCCCCAGCCCGCTGCAGTGGCGGCGGTTACCCAGAGCCAGACCGCGGCAATGCCGGCGTGGCCGATCCAGTCCCCCAGCCTTTGGGACCAACGTTAGCGGAGGGCGCAGAGGAGCTCGGGGAGGTAAGCCAGGATCAGTTGCAACCACAGTCTGACTTACTGTTCCCCCTCACTCTGTTCCCTTCCCCTGACCATGACATGACTGGGGGGTGGCCAGACTTAGGAGCCCAGTTTAGGGAGGCAGTGAAGGCAGACCCTACCCTGGCCGGCGTGAGACTTTAGGCGTCCGAATCTCAGGCAGGGGAGGGCACTGAGCGCTGCCTATGGCATAAGGGACTCCTATACAGAGAAGAAGGGAACCCGGGGATAGAGGAGGGATTGACCAGTAAGCAACAGCTAGTAGTGCCCCAGGGGTACCGACAGCAATTGTTACGGGTAGCTCACTCTATTCCGTTAGCGGGACATCAGGGGGTCACAAGGACGCGAGCCCGGTTATTGCAGCGTTACTACTGGCCGGGGGCATCCTGAGATGCGAGCAATTTCTGCCGCTCTTGTGATGCCTGCCAGCGAGTAGGTAAGGCGGGCGACCGTGTGAAGGCACCCCTGAGACCCCTACCAATAACAGGGGAACCCTTCCAGAAGGTAGCGATGGACCTGATAGGACCCCTCATGATTCCTAGCAGGTCAGGGAAGCGCTACATCCTCACGGTGGTGGACTTTGCCACCCGGTACCCTGAGGTGGTAGCGCTCGGCACCATAAGTGCCAAGACAGTGACAGCAGCGTTGCTGAACATTTTTGCTAGGGTAGGTTTCCCTAGTGAGATCCTAACCGATCAGGGGTCGCAGTTCATGAGTGAACTGTTACATTGTCTCTGGGATGCCTGCGGTGTACAGCACCGGCGCACTACCCCTTACCATCCCCAGACAAACGGATTATGTGAGAGGTTTAACGGGACCCTGAAGCAGATGCTTCGGACCTTTATAGAGGCGGAGGGGAAAGACTGGGAGATTCACCTGCAGCACTTGCTGTTTGCTTACCGAGAGGTACCGCAAGAATCTACAGGCTTCTCCCCCTTCGAGCAACTATATAGTCGCAGGGTACGTGGACCTCTGGATCTATTCTGTGAGGTATGGGAAGGGGAGGCTACTGCTACTGATGCTTCAGTGATCCAGTATGTAGTAGATCTCAGAGACCGGTTAGAGATGCTCATGGGGGTGGCCCAGGACCACCTCAGGGCTGCTCAGACCAAGCAGAACCGATGGTATGACCAGCAGGCCCGTAGCAGAGAATTCATCCCAGGAGAGCAGGTGCTTGTTCTCAAACCCACTCGGGAGAACAAGCTGATGGCTGCCTGGTCGGGACCGTACTCGGTTATCCGAAAGGTGAATGAGTGCAGGTAGCGCCTGAGAGGCACAAGACATACCACATCAACATGTTGAAAGAATACCGAACACCGAGTATGGGAGCAGTGCTGGCCATTTGTAGCCCACTGCTGGAGGATCCGGCGAGCAATGCTCTGCCTGATCTACTAGGGGAGGCTAGGCAGGGAAACACTGTAGAGCATGTAGATATAGGGGCACAGTTGAGTGCTAGGCAGAAGGGAGAAGCCATGAACATGCTAGCTCAGTTTAGCGCCCTCTTCACTGACATGCCAGGGACCACCCATCTCACGAAACACCCAGTACACACAGGGGACCTGCAGCCTCTGCATAAGCACGCTTATAGAGTGTCAGCAGAGGTCAAGACCAGTATGGAGAGAGAGATTGAGGAGATGCTGACCCTAGGGGTAATTACTCCGTCCCAGAGCCCTTGGGCAAGTCCAGTAGTCCTAGTGCCTAAGAAGGACAAGACCACCAGGTTTTGTGTGGACTTCCGGTTGCTCAACGCTGGGACGGTGTCAGATGCTTACCCCATGCCCCGCATGGATGAGTTACTAGATGAACTCGCGGAGGCAAAGTATCTGACCACCATGGATTTGAGCAAAGGCTATTGGCAAATCCCACTGACCCTGGAGGCTAGGGAGAAGTCAGCATTCACTCCACTCCAAGTGGCCTCTATGAGTTCTTGGTGATGCCATTTGGGATGAAGAATGCCCCGGCTACCTTCCAACGCCTGGTCAATAGGTTACTGGAAGGGGAAAGACACCTCCTGTGGCGCTGAGGAATGGTTTAATTGTGATTGTAGACAAAGTTCTTTTCTTGATGGATTCCTCAAGAGAAAAAGAGAAAACAAGTATACACACTGCAATAGCGCATTACCCAGGGACAACTAGGATGTATAAAGAGAGCAATTTTAATACAATAATAATATAATACAGTATAACATATAAAATAAAAACAATTGATTACACAAAAAATACAATTTTTTTTACTAAAAAGAATTATACTAAAAAGAACTATCTGTGCCTTGGCATAGGAACCAGATGTCTTGAAACTTGCTCCGTTTGGTGCAAATTGGAAACCTACTCACCAAAAGTGACTAGGACATAAGCGTTATTGAAATGGTCTTATCTGCATATGGGACCGCTTGCTGCGAGGTGAAATTGCGTCAATCCACGGAAGAGGATCTCCTTTTCTGCTCGGGTATCTGCTTGCTGCACACTGCTTGCTGCTTTCTCCCAGAGTTCAGCCGATCAACTCCTCCTGTGACGTCACCGCTTGTTCTCCACAGCTACGGTGTCTCAGTAATGCCAAAAGACCTCCTACATGTTTCGAAACATGTAGGAGCACTCGACAAGGCACCAGGAAGAGGGTTTGCTTATACTTGTTCACTGATTGACATCTGATATCTGCATATGTTCTGTGTCTTTTACAATATTCTTGTATCTACATTCATTGTTTGATATTTGATATCTGCTTATGTGATTTGCCCTCTTTAGACTTTAGATTTATATCATTAGCTGAGTGTGGGATTATTTGACAGTGGGGAGGGAAGGCTTAGGGAAGTACCTCTGGGACCCTTTGGGACCAGGGGGAATGGGCCAGATGAAGAGGTCACCCCTCGAAACGTCACCCCCCTAGTTTGCTTTCCTTTTTCCATTTTTGTGATTTTTTGCTTTTCTTTTGTGTTTTTTCCCCTTCTCCTTCTTTCCCCTCTACCCCCTTTATTTTTGATTTCCTCTATGGTGATATTTATTCTTGCATTGGCGTATTGGCTATTGTTGCTATATTTTCAGTTTATTATTAGTGTCATTAAATTATTCATATTCCCTAAACTGGTATTCGCTTATATCTGTAGCTGTGAGACAGAGAGTGCTGGTACTATTTTTTGGTTTGTTTGTATTATTCGTGTGTTCACCTATCCAAAGGAATAAATATACTTTATTATATCTAAGACTCGTTCAGTTCGACCCAGTGATTTGTGTAACCTTTAATAACCTGAGACAGGCTATTGTCACACTCTAGCACTCACAAAGAACAGAAAAGAAATTTAAAGACAATCGCACTGAACACTTACAAAGTGAAAACAAGACAAAGATGTAAACAAAACAACACAGGACAAACCTCTCACAATACACCATAACTGTCTCAGTCAATATGAAATATTTAAATCGGCCAGCTCTGTATGTCTCTCTCTCTCTCTCTCACTCCCAGCAACACAGAGAATGAATAAAAATACACGCTGCCTTTAAATGGGCCACTCAATCCAAAACATGCTTGCTTCGGCAGATTCAGCAAGAACTTTCATTGGGGAACCTAACACCACCTCGCCATGCACGCCGATACACCTGTGTGTGATCGGCAAATCATCGGCAGAGTGGGAGAAAATGTTTTCAGCTTGATTCGGAAGGGATTCGGCACTTATTGCATACGGAGAGGGAAAATCGCCAGAATCATGCCGATAAGGTACCCTTGGCGATTGCACTTTTTCGGCGCTTACTGCATAGAGCCCTATATCTTTTTTTCTTATAATGAGCTTCATATGTATGAAGTATGTGACTTCACCCAGAATGCATAGTTGTTTGAAGTTAAGTTTGACACATTGTCCATGTTGAAAAACTGAATGATTGAAATTAAAACAAAATTATGTGTATTTTTATTTACAACTAGTGTTAGCAAATATAATATAATTTATAATAGCCATACTGTGAAAATTATGCTGAACATTTTTGTTAACCTATATAATAAAACGTCCATGCTGTGCCAAATACATTTTTGGTTGAAACAATAATTTACATGACTTTGTTGGTGTTTCCAAACTCGTATATACAGAAACAGCAGCCGTGGGATGTGGCACCTGAGAAGAAGCTCCCTGCCTGAGTGGTGATGCTGAGGGGGAGGAGTTGCGCTGACGTGATGATGCTGACGTCAGTATATATGAGTTTGGTGACACAGGTTTCATATGCTCATTAGCAGGCCAGCTATTATGGAGATTGCTACCTAGGGTTTACAGAATGAATGTTGCACCCTTCACAAATAGGCATCTGATCTACAGAGGCAGCCACCAGTATTAGAACACTTGCCTGGGAAATTTTGGGGCAGTCTCACAGTAAATGCCTCAAAATGCCTCAATATGCCTCAACATTGCCTCAACATTTCTGTGAGATTCTTAATGGCCCATCGTATTAACACAGCAGGGGGTCACTGCAGTCCCATTCAGTTTGAATCTCACAGAAATGTTGAGGCAATGTTGAGGCATGTTGAGGTATTTACTGTGAGACTGCCCCAGAATTTTCCAGGTACAAGTGTTCTAATACTGGTGGCTGCATCTGTATTGACATTTGTGGTTGCTAATGTTGCTAACCTGGGTATGGCATGTTACAACTGCCAACTGTACAAAGTTCATATGGAATAAACTATTTCCAACCCTTACCTAGACAATGACCTTTGTAACATCCAGTGCACCCTGTATTTGCCATATATATTCTTATTTTGATAAACTTTCTTACTACTGATCATCTGCTTATACATGCTATGCTCTGAATCACTTACCATGTATGGGTGGCTTTAGCATCTAGATCCATTACGAGGGATCCCTCCAATAGGGCTTTTATCATCAGACTCATTGGTACAGATGCAACGGCTGTTATTCGAACAAATCACGGCGCCGTTTTCGTGTGCGCTTCTGTACTCCATGCGGCATTAACGCCGCCAATCGCCCCAGGCACACGTGTTTATCGCGGACGCTTTGTTTGAATTTCATGGATTGTGTGCAATTAAATGCAATGAAATGAGTGAATTGTAATGTGTACAGTACTGTCCTGCTGTGTCAATTTCAGGTGTTTAAAAGCCAGAACACTAAAATGCCATTTTCTGCACTTTCCATCACTCGTGTCTAACGGCGGTACGGTTGGAAGAAACCCTGTGCATGACATGGTTATTCCGAGGTATACACCGCGTGAAGTGTTTCAATAACGTCCGCTGCATCTGTATAAGTGCTCATACAACATCTAAGAATACATCTCTCCCGTTTCTTTCTATCACCCTCAGCACCGGGACACAGAGGGTTAATCTCTAGCGCGCATTTAGCTAAGTATAAAAAAAGACGACAGTGGAAGTACAAGCCCCCTGCACTATTGCAAGCCTTGACAAAGCCCACATGCGCGCAAAACGATTGTCGGCAGTAGCGTTTTTAACATTCAGTCTTATGTGTATACTGACGCCAGTTTAGAAGTTCAGCTGCTGAAGTTCTGCAGCATTAGTTGTAAATATTAATCCTTAATAGAGTTGACTATGGATGCAATTGGTTTGGCAATTGCTGGGGCACCAAGTATTAGAAACCTAGATGGTAGTAAGCCAGGTCCACATTGGCTGCTTAGTTTTAATTTGAGGAGCACTTGTGTAATCTCCACTTTGGATACTGGGCCAAATTGAAAATTGTGGGCAGTGTTGGGAGGGGGTGGGACTATATGGGTACTCCCAGGATGAGATTCAGGTTTGTGGTTTGGGTTGTGTTTCGCTAATAAGTTAGTAGCACACCCCACAAAGTAATCATTGAATGCATTTGCAATGTCAATGGGGTTTGTCAGAGTAATATCCCCCTTAGTGATCAATGGGTAGAGAGTGGGGATATTTGGCCCGGGGTGGGTGGTTAGGTGATTAATGGGTTCGGGGGCCATTTGATTGTATTTTTTATAGTTGTGTTCCTGCCAACAGAGGACATGAATGTGGAGGATGGTGATTATACATTCTTCATCCTGGCAGGGATAAGTGCAAGTTTTATTTACTTTAAGATGCTGGCTAATGTTTTATTTTGAATGGGCAAATGAGCTATTATCCATATCCATAACTGTACTGTATGTTTTGGGGAGGTTGTTGGGGGTAGCGGAGTTGGGTATTAGGGTTGTTGTATATTTGAATGTTTATTGGGGGGGTAAAGGAATTAGATGAAGAGGTTAATTGCTCCAAGGGTGGGTGGCTAGCCTACAGGTGGGTAGCGGGAATGGTTAACCCCTTCATTACCATAGCGGTTCTCATCGCTATGGTAGTGAAGGGGTTAACCACTCCTGCAACCGTCAGAGCACCTGGGCTCCCATATCTGTGCTCAAGAGTGGGCATAAAAAATCATGAAACAATTTTGTAACAGTTCAGATAATCCTATGTAGCATAGTATATAAAAAAAGTAACGACAATGAGTACCGGCTTCTTTGAAATGGATAGTTGCTTGTATATATAGCTAGTCATATAATGCTCGAATTAAAGGGAGGGACGACAGAATTTGAAAGCCGTGTTATGCTTATTGCATTTTTATTATTTTTTCGTTTTCGTTTTACTATGTCCTAGTGTTCAGCAGTTAGATATTAGGGACTATTAACATCAGACATGTTATTCATATTTTTTGTTGCACCTATGATATGATAAAATGTCTTTTGTATGACTTTCTGACTAATGGTATTCATTGGTTTAAGTTTGTTACCATATCATGTTTTAATTCCATGTTTTTCTTATCACGTTTCTTATGTGCCCTCTCTGTGTGGCTGATTCTTTGCCGCTGCACGGCTCGGGGTTCCTGGACTTAGCCCTCTGGTGTTTGTTCTGGAGGACTGTGTTCGTGACCTCATGGGGGGCGGGGCATTCGTCGGGTGATCCGCCTACATATTCCGTCACTTTAGAGAGGAACCATACTCTTTGACAAAGGGCAGGTGAAGCCCGAAATGCATTAGAGGTTCCTCTCACAGTTCGTGTGAGTGTTTTCTGATGACCCAATAAAGAGAGTTTTTTACCTGATTACTTGATCCAGCCAATGTAATTTTTTCTTGCTCGACAAGCAGTGCACTGTTTGCACTTTCATCCACGGGATACTATCTCATTGACATGAACGGAGCTGTTGCACGCTGACTACAGGACATTACTCTACTAAGTGTGAGTACCTTAGTACCTTCAAGTCGTTTCCAGCTGTATTATTAAGCTACATTTTTAGTCTAGCACCAGGGGAGTGACTTCTAAATAAGCCTATTGGTGGGGTCCGGTTGTTCCTTCATTGTGGACAGCACGGTCATCCCATCACACTGCTTTCAAATTCTGTCATCCCTCCCTTCATTTGGAGCATTATATGACTAGCTATACAAGCAACTATCCATTTCAACAAAGCCTGTACTCATGGTCGATACTTTGTTTATATACTATTCTACATAGGATTATCTGCTGTTACAATATTGTTTCATTATTTTTTATGCCCACTCTTGAGCACAGATATGGGAGCCCAGGTGCTCTGATTTTTTCTATTGTCATTAATTAACTCTGTTGCTCGAGTGATTGCATATTACAATCTCATTCAATACCCAGTACCTACTCCTCTCGTTTTTCCATTATCCACACTCCTAGGATACAGTGTATATTAACTGGGGTCCTTTGAACACCCTGTCTATAGGATGTTTACCATGTTGAGATATGTTGCATTTACTTATTTTACACCTAACTTATTTCTTTTGCCAGGGTTGAGTGAGTATTAAGTGTTGAGCTACGAATTATTGGAATCTGTTTGTATTGATTTTTTGGATTTACATCTAGAGGTACTGATGCAACCATGAGTATCCGAACACTTGCCTTTGAAAATCTGGGGCAATACCCCAGTAATGCTGCAACATTTCTGTGACATTTCTGCAGACAGACTAATGGCCCATCGGATTAACACAGCGTTGGTCTCTGGCCTTCCCATTCAAACTGAATGAGACTGCCAGGGATCCCTGCTGTGTTAATCCGATGGGGCATTAGTCTGTCTGCAGAAATGTCACAGAAATGTTGCAGCATTACTGGGAGATTGCCCCAGATTTTCAAAGGCAAGTGTTCGGATACTCGTTGCTGCATCTGTAAATAGTGAAGGGAAATTATTACAAAAACATATTTGAACGGCGTTAATTGTAACATCTATTTAGCAGCCAGCAGTGAACATTATAATGATAGGAAGGAGAGTATAACTTTTTGTCAGTTCCAAAGGTTGAAGAAGAATTGTAGTGAGATGAATGACAACTTGGATGAAGCACATAAGTTAAAACAGCAGTTTATTGAGAGGGGTTAGAATTGTCAAGCTTTGTAAAGAGATATGTGTAAAGCAAGAGATCTCAATAGAAGTCAACTGATTGACATCAAATCAAAACGAAAGAAAAGTTTGGATTCAGTATCTATTATCACTTTTATTACTAGGTTTAACAGTGCATGTGAAAGGATTAGGAACATTGTGGGAAAACATTGACAACTTTTGCTAAATTATTCCATTTTGTCATCTTTTTACCTAAAAAAACAAGAATGATATAGAAAAAAACTAACTATTAAGAATATAATCTACCCAAGTGAGATAAAACTGGAGAAGAAAGAGTGTTAATGCACAGTAGTTGAATACAAAGCCAGAAGGTTTTTTTTTTAAGTGTGACAATTGTTCTATTTGCCAGTTTGCAGATAACAAATGCTGAAATCAAAGGTTAAAAAAGAAAGTAATCAAATAAAAGAGTTTGTAAATTGTATGACTACATTTGTAGTTTATCTTATTGAGAGTCCCTGTGGACTTCAGTATTTTGGTCGGACAAAGAGGAATGTTAAAACCAAGAATAGAAGAACATGTTCATGATATGAAAAATAAGGGTTTCCTTTACAGTATCTCTGTAGGCATTTAAAAAAATGCCATGCACAGAATCCCTATGGCATGAAGTTCAAAGGGATTGAACATGTCATTATGGATGAAAGAGGAGGTGTTAGAGTGAATGAGTTGTCAAAAAGGGAAGCATACTGGATTTTTAAATTGGGCACAATGGTACCGGTTGACCTAATGAAGCTCTTGATCTAGTTCCCTTCTTACGGTATTAAATAGTGTGCACTTTTTACATCTTGGCCATCAATTGTTGATTCCCTTGTTCTATTTTTCATGGGTTAATTTTCAGCGATCTTATTGTGAAGAAGGATTTTCAGGCATCTGTCTCATATTGTATAGCAAAACTTGGTGAGAAGTTTTAGAAAAAATATTTATATATTTTGTAAGAATTAAGGATTAAAATATACATATATTTTCTATAATATGTTTTTATATTAAATACTTTTCTGTTATTAATATATTCCTTTGGCAAACTGATGCATAATGTGTATATATGTATGTATGTATGTATATGTATATATATATATATATATATATATATATATATATATATATATATATATATATATATATATATATATATATATATATATATATAAATAATCGAAAGAAGCAGCCGGCACTCCACTTGCAAGTAGAAAAAATTGGGTGCTTGTCCCATAAAGCAATAATTAAACCATATGATGCCGTTTGAAGCACGAGATCAGGAGACAGCACTCTGATAAGTTTGATCACAAGTTTTAGTATTGCAAAAGACACATAAACCGACGTTTCGGTCCCCCAGTGGGACCTTTTGGCACCACCTTGAGCACCACCTTGAGCACCAGAGTGCTGTCTCCTGATCTCGTGCTTCAAACGGTATTGTATATATATATGTAATATATATACACACACACTTATATATATGAAAGGCAGGGTTGCAGACCTGCCTAAGACGTGAATGTGCTCACAAGTGATATTTTATTTGCTATATGCAAAACAATGGAGGTTTCTTGTTGCCTTTTTCACCCACCATACTGTAACTTAAAACGTATATATTTAGGTAATGGTTTTTCGTAAACGTACTATGTAGAAAGGTATTTGTATTCATTTTTCAATGTTAATTTTTTAAATAATGAGCATTAAGGAAGGTATAATTTTACAATTTTACAATTGTATATGTATATTTGTACACCTTTCTGCTGTATGCAATTAATATCCCACATGTTTTGTACATGAAGACTGTAATGTATATATTGCTTAGATTGTCTAGACTGTTTTTGTGATTTATTGGTATTATGTTTTATATTGCCCATTGACTGATAATGTATTAATCTGTACATCTTTAGGGTACAGATCAATACCATTATTAGCCAATGCATTTGTTTTTTAATTGCTTGCTTTTTATTGTGTGTGATTTTTTCGATTTCAGTTTATTATGTGGATGTAATTGTTTGTCATTATGCTGCCTTAGTTTTTAATATTTTGTGAGATGGATTTTCATTTTGAATGAATGATGTCTTGTGTTGGATCCTGCTTTTAATGGTTGTGTTGCCCAGTTGTTTTAATAATTAATTGCTTTGTTGGTTACTGGTTCAATTAATTCAATGTTGTGTTGCCTAGTGCTTTTATTAATTAATTGCTTTGTTGGTTACTGGTTCGATTAATTAATGGTTTGTGCTTTTGTGCTTTTATTAATTGCATTTGTTGGCTAGTGTTTTATTTATTGAATTGGGGTGTTTAGGTATTTGTGTATGGTTTTTATTATTGTCTTTTGGGCATTCATTTATTTTGATTAGGGTGCCCATTGAGTGCTATAGTGGCTTATCATGCCCTTATTATATGGGTATGATTTACCACTATGCCACTCAATGGGTACAGGGTGGGTATTGTGGGTCCGCAGTGGGTGGCTAGGCATCCCGGATGGGTAGCGGGGTAGAGTGGGTTAACCCCTTAATTACTATAGTGGTTATTAACCGCTAAGGTGATTAAGGGGTTAGGGGCCATTACAATGTATTTGCTATGTATTCTTTCTGGCAGCGGAGGACATGAACCTGCAGTAAGCTGACAAGGATGCCCTTCACATTGGCAGGGGTAAGTAGAAGGGTTTTTATTTACTTTATTTATGCTGCATGACTAATGTTGAGTTTAATAATGGGCAAATAATCTATTATCCATATCTGGCCCACAGAGCATAGCGGGGACCACCCGAGGGCCCCCAGATACCCATAGGTACCCCCCAGGGTGCACTGTGGAGCCGGAAGACACCTATCAGGACAACCAGGGGACCCCCGTCGGCCTGTGGTATTAATCCTGTGTGTAAAAAAAAAATATATATGGTTTTATATGGGGGTGCAGGGGTGGGTTGTGTTTATTGAAATGTAGGCCATGTTTTTGTTTTTTTAAATACAGGAATGGTACCGCAGGCCAGCGGGGACCCATGGGGACAACCCGAGGGCCCCCAGACACCCATGGGGACGACATGAGGACACCCAGACACTCGTGGGGAACAACCGTGGACTCCATTGGAGCCCATGGGGAACACCTGGAGGCCTATGGAGCCAAGCTGGGACCATCCAAGGGCCCAGAGACACCCGTGGATACCCCCCGGGGTGCACTGTGTGCAAATATTTCAAATTAAATAACCCCCCCACGATCGCCTGTGAGAGGCGCGCAGTTAGAGTGACCGATTCAGCTTATCTCTTCCTGTACTTCTATTACAGACAGTAGGACTCACACAGCAGGGACACCTGCTGTGTTAATCCGATGGGCCATTATGTCTGCAACTGAATATATCACAAACTCCACGCGGCACAACGCAAAAGGTAAATGTTCGAATAGCGGCCGCTGCATCTGTACATACTATTGTATTAAGCAGTAACACAGTCAACTGTCTACACTTGATACACTGCTAGTACTGCAAACAGCACTTAGTACAACACACAGATAATGAAACTCATGGGATCAGTATACAATATCCTCCGATCCAGATCCGGCCCCTTGTAGTTACTGTCCCCCTCCTCCAGTCATTCTGGGAGGTTATTGTCCAAACCAGCCAGTGCTAAGAAGGCAGTCCTTGCTCTTCCTCTTACTGATCCCTGAGCCTAAGCAAATACATTTAAATGTAACATAACAAAGATCCAGCAAGTCTTTATATCACAGGGATTGAACAAATAAGAATGGGTTCCCTTCGGGGAGATAGGTTGGGTAAACTTAGACGACAGGAAACTTATTGGATTTTTAAATTACAAACAATGGCTCCAGATGGTCTTAATGAAGATCTGAATCTCCTTGCTTTCCAATAAACAGCACACAAAAAATATATCCAAGAAGGATAAAAAAGATTCCTCTTATTGCACACTTTATTATATCGTCCTAGCAAAACAAATGTGCTTTTTTTGCCATAAAGGTTCTTAAATCGGTACAGACTATTAAAACCAAAAATAAAAAAGTTTTATTACATCAAGAAAATCTTAATTTGTGACTCTGTGATTTATATACAGTGATAAAGGCTTAAAAGGTCCTCTCACACAGGGTTGAGTGGTAGGAGACTCTGTATTTATTTCAGACTATAAAACACATTAATATGTGTGTCTGTTTCTTTAAGGCCACTCTGACAGCTCAGTATAATTTCAAATAATATATTTAAATAAAATATCTAACGGCTCTGTACACTGTGAATGTTTGTTTGGTAACACATAGTTTTATGCACCTCTAGCTGATTTATATTGAGATCACATAATGGAGAAGTACATATGTGTGTAACATAAGGGATATTCTAGTCCTTTAATGGTCTATATTTATAGCTAAATTACATACATTTTGACACACTTACATGTGATTAAATAAATTACTCCCATTGTTTGACAGTTAATGAAGTTCTTAATTTTGTATGTCATTGATTATATGTCATTGATTATATACAATATTTCTATATATATTTATCATCTTACAATTTTGAATGCAAATATAATCTCTGGACACTCCCATGTGTATAACAATATTCTCTAGCCCAAGTCTCCCATTTAGATTCCTATGTATGGAAGTACTTCTCCGTGCAAGGACACAGCGATCTGAAAAGAAGAGAAAAAAAATTAAAAACAGCATCTTACTACATACTTATAAATTACTCCATTAATAATTTTTGACAAATACCAAGTTATGAATTCCCTAACAGAATTAAACAAATCTACAGTTCATTTCTTTCTTAAAACCTGTCCTGATTGGAGAACAGAGTGATATACCCCCAGCCATAGAGGGTATTTAAGCCAGGCAATTAGATCGGTAGGTTAGACTCCTCCTATCTGTTGAAGCGTGTTAAACACGCAAAACGCGTCATACGTCGAGTCCGACGTCACAGGGGGGCGACACCTCAGCTCAAGGAACACGGCCAGTATACTGGTGCTACGACACCATACTATCCACACTTTGGGGAAACTGTATACCATGCCTAAGATACAGAAAGCCCTGAATAACATGCAACTGTGGTCCGCTGTGACCTTTGAATAGAATCTGAATTGGGTTGCTATGTTTATAGGTCCGCCGTGACCTTTAAGTGTAATCTACTTGGTTATTGTGCACTCTAGGTCTGCCGAGACCATAAGTGTTTTGTGCTATACTGCCCCATGAATACATCCAGTGGGGCTTATTTTGGCCAGACACTTACAATTACACTATATGACTGTGTTACTTACCCTTCTTTTGTCTTGATTTGGTCTCTATGAAACATCAGGATATTATTAGATCACATATGGATATACCTAATTATAAGGATACTGTGTACATATTTTGAATTGTGCTAAATGGCTTTTGAATGCATTTATGGATATTGATCATACCTGAGACTATTAGCCATTTGGATGTCAAATTTAGCTATATATATAGACCATTAAAGGACTAGAATTTCCCTTTTGTTACACACACATGTACTTCTCCATTATGTGATCTCAATATAAATCAGCTAGAGGTGCATAAAACTATGTGTTACCAAACAAACATTCACAGTGTACAGAGTCGTTAGATATTTTATTTAAATATATTATTTGAAATTATACTGAGCTGTCAGAGTGGCCTTAAAGAAACAGACACACATATTAATGTGTTTTATAGTCTGAAATAAATACAGAGTCTCCTACCACTCAACCCTGTGTGAGAGGACCTTTTAAGCCTTTATCACTGTATATAATTCACAGAGTCACAAATTAAGATTTTCTTGATGTAATAAAACTTTTTTATTTTTGGTTTTAATAGTCTGTACCGATTTAAGAACCTTTAAGCAAAAAAAAACACATTTGTTTTGCTAGGACTATATAATAGAGAGTGCAATAAGAGGAATCTTTTTTTATCCTTCTTGGATATATTTTTTGTGTGCTCCTTAACTATCCTCATGCACCCTATTATTATGAAAATACCTAACTATCAAAATTTCATATAAGGATGAGCGGTTAAATTACAATACTCTGGTAACCTTCCAATAAACAGACATTTTCTGAAATGAAGTTGTCTATTTTCCCGCCCGTAGCCCCAATAAGTTCACAGCCATTTTTATCTTTATTTTTATTGTTATGCAATCTCCCTGGTCTGTGTTTGATACTCTACCTGTATGTACATAATCAATATTGTGTGCCCTATAGACATATATGTTTTCTATATCTCATCTCCATCTACCAACTTGTGCTGTTCATCCATTGAGTAATATAGGTTTTTCCTATGAGTCCCCTGTATTCTTGCCAACACTTAGGGTCCCTTATACCCTAGGAATTTGTAACGTTATTAACCCATCCAGAATCTAGGAGGTTAATTCAGAGATCCAGGTATCAGGATATCTGATCCTCTTCTCTGTCTCTCTGTAATATCCCTAAGGCCTCGGCCATGGTTCTGGGGGCGGGCGGAGGCGCGCTGAGGCTCAGGGAAAGTGGGTGCTTTCCCTGGCCTTAGACAGCGCGCCGTCCAGGGGCGTGTCGGCGGGCGGGCGGGCCAGTGACGTCACGGAGGTGGTTCGCCCTCATTGGGCGAACTGCTCACGTCACCGGCCCTGCGCTCCGGCAAGCGGGAAAATTACAAATTTCCCTAAGACCTACGCTTCCGCAATCGCGCGGAGCGCGCAGAGCGCGTGGATCGTAGGTGAGCCATACTAAAGCCGCTCTCATTGCGGTTGTATGGGCTCAGTGCCGAGCGGAAGCGCGCCTCAGCGCGCCTCCGCCCGCAAGCAATATCCATGGACGCGGCCTAAGAGTTCATAATTATAAATTTATAATAAAATTACATACAAGATATAATTCTGTTTGAAAATTAAGTTCCATACATCTTGAATGAATTATTCCTGTATATAGTAGTATCTATTTAACTTTTAAATGTAATTTTAACAATTTTATATAAACATGTATACAGGCATACCCCGCTTTAAGTACACTCACTTTAAGTACACTCGCAAGTAAGTACATATCGCCCAATAGGCAAACGGCAGCTCACGCATGCGCCTGTCAGCACGTCCTGAACAGAAATACCGGCTCCCTACCTGTACCGAAGCTGTGTGCAAGCGGGGAGACTTTAGACCTGTTACAAATGTGTTATTTACATCAGTTATGCACATATATGATGATTGCTGTACAGTACATGCACATGGAAAAAGGTAGTGCTTCACTTTAAGTACATTTTCGCTTTACATACATGCTCCGGTCCCATTGCGTACGTTAATGCGGGGTATGCCTGTAATATGTTTTTTAATAACATGTATAATATGTTTTTAATTCTTTATAACACTGTTTAATCACTTTTCATTCCTATTTTTACATTTTACATCTGTTATACAATTGCTTCTAATAACCACTGATAACCTCCCCCACCCACCCCTTAGATGCAGACTAGTGAGAGCAGACAACGACCAAAGCAATTAACTAATCAATTGGTTCTATTTGAACCTGAGCTGCTCTGCACAATGTGTGTATATATAGGGAGGTAGGGGGAGGTGCATCTCTATGCCTGATGAAGTCACATCACGTGATGAAACGCGTAGGAGGAGCCAGCATTGAGTCCAGTGTCCAGTGTACAGAGTGACAGAGGAAGCCGTGAGGTGAATATTTTGCTTCTGATTAGGCTGACCAGCCTGCTGCCTTTCCTTACCAGAATCTAGTGACTGTGGAAGTCTAACCGGACGGGGGTAACTTGTAGACACCCAGGACTGTACATCTGACGGCGCATGCCAAGGAGACCCACAGCCCCCGCTTACTCACAGAGGAAGTGAGTCCCAACAGTGTATACGCCCGATCCAGCCCTGAAGCAGGAACTATCTGGTGTTAACCCCAGAGAGGAAGGACTTGCAGGAACTGACAGCCAACAGCTCCAATCCAGACAGCATCCACCCAAACAGGCAATATCTCTATCCTTTAACACACTACTATCAGTTCATTTCTTGAACTGATCATTATAGCAATTTCATGTTTATCAGGACTACATTTAATCTATGTGGTTGTTTAGTTTGTGTCTATGCACTAGTGTAATTTATGTGCAGTTTTCATGTTTATATGGTCTTCATAGGTTAATATAAAGTTGAATTTACTTGTTACTGCGCCTCCACTTAATTTCTTTTCTTTTCCCTCGTGGACAAGCATGTTAACTTATCCAATGTCCCTGTACAAAATACACAGTTCTAGAGTGTTTAAACACTACAGTATATTGTATATATCATCTGTAAATAAACACAACATGCAATTATTAGAGTAGGTACCGTATTCACACTTACTTTGGTAGAGAAAACTACCATCTATACCGTCCATCATGTCCCAATGTTCCTGCTGTTAATGTCACCACAGGAATGTGGGGATATTCCATGGGGTCCTGGCGGGCTGTGGTGTGTCCTGTGCCTGCCATCTTAAAAATGACACATTTCTAGCAGGGGGGTGTTAAATTAATGCTCTTAACCTTAATTAATTCAGAACCTCTTCCACCTACATCTGCATCGCCCCAAATGTGGACTCTGAAAGGACGCTCCCCTCTGCACAGAAATAGCATGCTAAGGGTTAACATCTGTGATTGCTTGCTGTGTTTCATCAGCCTCACCCTCTGCAATTTATATTGCTCTGGACTACAGGACTTGTATAGCATATCTGAATTAATTGAGCCTACATATGTGTTGCGCCAAAGGCGACAGCCAAAGGGTGTCAGCCATTTGCTACCATTTGCTGATGTTACCACTGCTCTATTACAACCCGAAACACATCAACTTTCTTATTCAACTGTAGCCTATGTTTCCACTCACCATCCTTATAGATCATAAGCTCCTTGGAGCAGGGCCCTCCTTATCTACTATAACAATGTATGTTAATGCTTGTTATTTTATTGTTTTTTTGTCCTCCCACCCTATTGTACTGTGCTACGGAATTTGTTGACTCATTAGAAATAATTTAAAAAATAAATAAATAATAATAATAATAAAAAAAGTGGCCCACTGAGAAAAGCTTATTAAGGTGTTTTTGGTGACTGCTGCTAAAACTATAGTGCCCATATATATGTAGCCAGGTCCCCTCTGGCTTCCCAGTCCTCCTGCTTCACCCCCTTACCTCCGTTGCTGTGGGGAATGTTGCGGGTGTGCTTGCCAGTGGCTCCCTCTGCAGGGCGCCGCCATGTTGGTTGCGGGCACGCGTGAGGGTTCGCGCATGCGCAGTAAGTGTCGGGAGTTGTGGCGGCCATTGTAGAGCTTGTGCATGCGCAGGGACTACAGTTCCCAGCATGCTTAGGGACAGACATGTCAGGTGCCCAGAGCAGCCAATAGGGCTACAGATTCTCCTGCTCAGGGATTAGATACATTTCGCACGCAGGGATCATGCTTCCAGTTGGAGCTAGGACACAGATAGGGTAGGTTGTATGTGCAGGGGGTCTGTGGCCCCTACACTAGGCCAGAGACCCCCTAGGTCCCAGCTAGGCCCCGACTACTAACCTAAGATTGTGGTTGCTACAGGGACAGGCCCTTAGGTAGGGACACTGCCCCTTAGCTGTTAGTAAGTTCAGGGACACAGCTGGAACGCTGCGCAGCCCTGAGGATTGAGTCTGGGACCAGATCACCAGGCCAAGTATTGAGACTGTCTTCATGTGGGACACTTCAGCGGGATACCACCCCACGCGGAGGCGGACTCATCGCGGATGACATCGCTGGATCGGCTGATTCCCTCTGTCTTCCAGGCGGCGCGCCTGGGTGCTGGAGCAGTGGCAGGTACCTTTACACTAAGTTCACCAACATTTGCTACACCTCATTTAGTGGGCTGCATGGTCTCACACATTGGGGGTTGGGTGTGGGACTCTTGGGACACGGTGTTGGGGTACACGGTGGTGGGTTACGGCCCTGCGAGGCTGACTGGGAGCTGTAACCAGTAGTATTACTTTGCTCATTATCATTACTACATTTATGTGTCACAGTAATGGTTATTGTTATAATCTGTGTGGTTTTAGTATTTGTTCCTTCACGGGGTTATCCCATCTAGTTGGGATCCCGTGCAGGTGGAGGCGCTGTCACCTATCGAATCAGGTATACCCCAGGCTCCCAGCGGCGGAGGTTCAGGCCTCCTGTGAGCCACAGGTAAAGCACCACATACACCGTAGTCGCCTTATCTCCCAGAAGGTGGGGGAAAGTGCACTACATATATATCGTAGTATCCAATGTCCCAGCTCAGTCAGGAACACTCAGGGGAAGGGCTGGGAGTGTTCCCATGCTTCATGCTTATTGTGACTGCAGTTCCTTGGTGAGTGAGCAGGAAACGACTGAGGTCTGTATTCTTACTTACCGAAAACTGGAGAGGTGTGTGGTTCAACAACATAACACACATTTTGGGTGTGTGCAAATGTAGTTATTTCAAGCTACTAAGTTCTATAAATTGCATAATTCAAGGGGTGCAACTTGATTAACCACACAATCATTTAGAAAGGACAAATTTTGTTTGCTTAAACCCTAAACAGCGTTTGTTTTCTGTTTGCATTAAGCTACAGCCATGGCTAGTTGCTCCGAAGCACAAAACAATGGGTGGGCGAAGGGTAGGGTTGGACTGTAATAGCAAGTTTATGTTGTTTTTTTCTAACAAGGAAAGATCACTTTTAACTACACAGTATCCAATAAGATTGGTAAGGGCAAATATGCCACTATTGTCCTTGAAAATATCTGTAAACCAGTACAACCATGGTCTAGCACTTTCCGGTACAGGCACAGATCAAAACAGTTCAAATATCAGAACCTGGGGAAACATTGTGCCACCAATGAAACAAAGGAAGCCAATATCAGTATTATTAAAAAGAACTGCTGATGTAGAGAGCTTAATTACTTCAAATATGAAACTGTATAGACTGGAGAATTCTATTTACAATGGAAGATACTGAGGCAATGATATGAGAGGTGAAAAAAATCCCATATATAGTAAACTGAAAATAGCTTTCCATTTGTATTCCTACAAAGCACAAAAAGCCTGTTTTTTTTTCATAGTTAGTAGGGTGGGGGGAGGGAGGAGACTGGGCTATGTTTAAGTTATACGTTTGTTTTTTCATGTTAATTGTTATATTGTTGTACTTTTGTTAACTGAACAAAAAAATATTTTTGTAATACTTGCTTTATTAATTAAACAAAATATATTAAAAAAAGTCAACTCCCACCCACCCTTAAAACAGTGCCCTCTTCTTGACTGGTAAACTGGCTGGGGACTTCTTCCTTGTGTACAAGCTCGAGGAGGGGTCAAGCTTCACGTGGGAGATAGATGGGGTCTTTTGTTTGCATCATCTTCCCCAAACCACGTTTTATTGTTTGTGTAACGGGTTTTCTGAACCGGCCTGACCCACCCAATCTCATATTGGCCCCTGTGGTCTAACCAGTCCCCATTACGGTTTAGTGTCTGGTGGTGCACCTGTTGGCAACAGGACGCCTGAGTCTCCCGCATGATGGTGTGTGGGGATTTGCCAACCCAGACAGGCAGCTGAGGTAGTGTGCTGAGTCCTACCTAGATCCAGTGCAGCGCCTCCACCTCATCAGGATCCCAGCGTGAGCTTGTGGATGGTCCTGGTGAGGAACTCCTCGGTGGTGCAGCCCCCTGTGTAATCACTCCACACTTACACACGAGGGTTTCTTTTATCAGATTCATCTTTATTGGTACGGCGGGCCAACTGCCCTCCACAATGGGGTGTATTTAGCCCTCCATTGTTCACCGTACTTCCCTTGGAAAGGTAATGTCCTCCTAATGTAGGGATTCCCTATCCCCGCAGGGATATCTATTCTGTGCCAGGTCCCTGGTCACAGCCTCTTTCCTCAGCTACTATAACATAACTACTTCTTCTCCTCCTCTAACCACTCAGCAACTCCTTCTCTCAACTAACTTTTTGACTCAGTGCCATGCCTTATGTATCCTCTGGGGGCTGGCACAACTCTGACATCACTAACCATGGAGTCAGAGCCTGTGACCACTCCCATCCATACATAGGGCACCTCACCAGGGTGTGAGGGCAAACCTCCATGATTACTGCTGGCATGCCCATAACTTACCAGGCCTTACTGTCAGCAGGAGAGATGACTGCAACCATTTTACAGCATGGCTACATTTGCATTAAGTTACAGCAGCAGTCGGTGCTCTAAATCACAATATATTGGGTGGAGGGGAGGGTTGGATAACGTTGGTTGAGATGTGGCCCACAGAGAGGGGCTTATTAAGGAGTTTTTGGTTACATCTACAGTACTAATACACAGGTAAGTAGCGAACATTCATTCTTTTATAGAGAGAATGCAAGTAACCACAATTGTATGTTTTAAAAAAAAAAATGTATTACAAAAAATAGGCATGTTATAAAAGTACAAAATATTTATTATATTAAAAAATAACATTCCTCCCACAACTTACCCACACGAATACACCCAAAATACACTCCACCACACAACCCACAGCACACTCATGTTCTCAACACCCACTACCACCCTCACCTACCCCCACAACAACACCTTCCCCCCTTAACCATCCGCAAATACCCACCCTAGTATCAACACCCTCTTCCCCCACCACCACCTCTCACAACATTAGTACTTTCTTGTCTGCCTGGCCCTGTCTTCCCGGTATTGTGCTGGCTGGCATTCTCTATTTAGAACCTGTTGGGGAAAGGAGTACATTTTTGTATTACTTACTGTACAGTAGAATAGATAACTAAAGATTATTGTAATGAGTTTTTATAATGTATTTAGTTCTATTGTATTTTGTATTTAACACAACCTGACTAGTCCTACTCTTATTAGAGTCGCCTCAACCAGCACTGCCGCACTTCCTCGTCAGTTGCTATCTTCAAATGGTATATAGCCTAGTTCCCCTGGCTATATGTTTCCCGGCCCTAGCATATAAGTCCTGGTAAGTGCAGGCAGTATTAGGGTTAAATCCCTTTCACATGCGCCAGCATGTGAGTCCGTTAGCACACCAGTTAATTTGTTGCCATGTACAGGTGTCGGAATAATTGCAGTTGGGAGTATCATGCCGGGAGAGTGGGAGGGGGTGTTAATAGGGTCACGTGCATTATGGTGTGATGCCTGTCCATCACCTAAACCTGCCCAGTTTTGTGGCAGGGTTACTAACCCCTCCCCAGGTACATAAGATGCTTCCTACCTAAATTTAGGAAAGATGATTCCAGTATGTAGCCTGCTCCTCAGGGAGTGAGGCGGTTTTCTGCTTTACCCCATCACAGGTTAAGGGGGTGATGACTAGCCTCAGGGGCCTCAAGCTCTTGGGGGCCTAGTCAGGGACCATGCAAGATGCGAGGGAAGTGTTTCATGACTGCTGGGTGTATGAAGTACCTCTCTTGCAAGAGAAGGAAAGAATTAGGTCTGGCCTGCCAATGTTCCTTGCCTCTGTGTGCATTACTGGAAGGGTTTCCTGTAGGGCCTACTCCCTGCCTCTGCCAGATCCTTGCAGGATGGAGGCGCTGTATCGGAGAACCAAAAGCCTGTCACGTTGCTTCTCCCACTACCATCGACAGAGACTCAGGTCTCCAGGTGTGATAATCGGCACCATGACATACCGTGTAGAATACAGATCTCACTGGGGCGGGGGGGGGGGGGGTGGGGGAGGGGGAGGAGGAGGGGGGAAGGTGTTACAGGTACAAAACTTGTCAGCAGCCCTATCACTAATGCAAACACCTACTAAATGGAAACTGAGGCAGTTATTTTAAACACACCTCAATTGCCCACATGGACACGTTGGAGCGGTACCAGACCCCACACTCCAAAAAAGAAATGGGTATAGTTTGACCCAATTCAGGCTTAGCATGATGTTGTAAAATGTATGATGGGTTGTATACCAAATGGGACCTTAAAAATGGTGTACTGCACTACTCCAGACTCACCAACAAACTAAACAGACTAAACAATATGGAAGCATAATTTTTTTTTTTTTAAACTTAATTTATATTAATTTTTTTAGGGAGAGGGGGAAATAAAGAAAATAAAAGATGGGGGGGGGGGGGGGGTGGAAGGGTACAAAAAATAGAGACGGGAGAAAGAACACATTCAGTTAGAATTTTACCTAACAAATCATCTTATAATATTAAATCACACAGTTAATATAAATATCATTTTTTACAACAAAGTTAAGTGGGTATTAATTTCTGGTTGACCAGCACCCAAAATCCAAGGTTACCACACCTTCTGAAAGTCTGCACAGGTGTCGTTATTAAGACTAATCAATTTTTCCATGCAGCAAATCTGCCAGACTTTATTTTTAACTTTAGGGATTGAGGGAATAGTTGTTTGTTTCCATACTGCCACTAGTTCACGTCTTGCGGCTGAAGATATGTGGCACAGTAATTTATTTTCATGTCTCGTGAGGAGGTAATATGGTTTGTTTAATAGAAATAACCAGGGATCCATTGCTAGGTCCAAACCGAAAAACCTTTGTGACCACATTTTGATTTCCAGCCAATAAGATGACATGAATGGGCACCCCCACCACATATGTATAAATGTGGCTTGTACTCCACATCCCTTCGGACATATTGTTGGGTACTCTGGGATGAATTTAGCTAGTCTCGCACCTTATCATAACTTTATAGGCATTTTCTCTGGAAACATCATTTTAATGCACAACTTTGCAATAACTAACTTGGACAATGAGACTGACACTAAAACTACTGAGGACATTTACCAGCCAGGAGGTGGCGAACATGAAAGCTCAAGACTGACTCATACACCCGTTTATTGCGCTGATAACCAGGGTTGGGGGGATGCAGCGCAAGCATCTCTAGAGCTCGGTGTGTTTCTTCAGCTGTAGTTGTAGACAGCTTACGCGCTGGCTTCAGTGGATTTAATAATAATAATAGCATGTTCTTGTATAGCGCTGCTAATTGTACGCAGCACTTTACAGAGACCTTTTCCAGGCACAGGTCCCTGCCCCGTAGAGCCTCCAATCTATGTTTTTGGTGCCTGAGGCACAGGGAGATAAAGTGACTTGCCCAAGGTCACAAGGAGCCAACACCAGGAATTGAACCAGGAATTGAACCAGGAATTGAACCAGGAATTGAACCAGGCTCCCCTGCAGCAATCTCAGTGTCAGTCAGTGTCTTTACTCACTGAGCCACTCCTTCTTTAAAGGGACTAGGTCTGTGAATAGATTTGAATGACAATATGCTGTAGGTGATACTGGTCGGAGGGGGGGGGTATGCTAGGGTTATTTTTTGTTAAGTTGTACATGTTATTTTGTTGTGTATTGTTTACTGCACAAAAAATAGTGTTTTACTACTTGTTATTCATAAGAACTTCAACATTATGTTTTTCACAGGAAACAAAATATATAAAAAAAATCCTTAACTCCCTCCCTCTAAACTACAGGGCTCTCTTCTTGCCTGCCAGACTTGCTATATGGGGGGCAGGGACCTCTTCCTCATGTTGAAGGAGGGGTCAATGTCAGGGTTAGGCTTCATGTGGGAGGTGGATGGGGCCTCCTCCTCATGCTGGAGGAGCAAGATGCGCAATTCTGACCAGTTTTAAAAGAAAACAAATGTAATTGAATAAATAATCTCCATAATTTTGTACATACTATTGTATTAAACAGTGACCTCAAGTGTATCCTCCAGTCACCACCTGGTGCCTCATAATTGCCGTCCTCCTGCAGCAACTATTGGAGGTCATGGTCCCCATCCAGCTGGTGCCAAGGAAGCCGTCTATTCGCCTCCTCCTCGTCACTAAGCCTGAGCAGGAGGAGCGTGTTAGCTCGGTCAGTGTCCCTCTACAAAACACACAGTAATAGAGAGGTTAAACTCTAGATTATATTGTATTTATCATTTGTAAATATATACAACATGCAATTATTAGAATAGGTACCATATTAACAATTAGCTGCCTATTCTAGTAGCTTTGATGCTATCACTGCCAAATCGAACGTTTTGGCATGACCCTACCTCATGGTCTGCTGACATTTGTGTTATTATGGTATTCAGAAAGAGTTATCGCAAGTCAAAAATCATGAGGTAGGAAAATGCCAATAAACGATTGGGATAGCAGTCACAGGCCCCGGTATGGTGTGCCGGTATCTCTCTGCATTGTTTAAATCTCCCGCGTCACGTGACCATGAGATTTAAACTTTGCGGGGATACCGGCACCCCATACTGGGGCCTGTAACTCAGGAAGAAGTGGGTCCCAAAGGCCGAAATTAATGCAGTTCAGATCCGGAGACCCTCTGCTTCAATACTGTGTTATTATAATCAAATAAAAATAACTTCATTAACTTAGCGATATTATTTATATATTGGGTATTTTAAACTTGTAACGATCAGCGTTTTTTCATTAAAGCTTGCTTGTAATTTTTCTTTAAACTTGCTTGTGTTTTTTTTAATTGATTTTATCCGTATTATATGTTTGTATCTTTAGTTAATATATATTATGTTTCAATAGATTAATAAAGTTGTTTGAAGTTATGTTAGATTGTTAAGTTTATATTGTCAATAAAGTTTGTTGTGTTTCTTGACGCGCTGACGTCACCGCGACACCCGCCGTGAAGCGTGGTACTCATGATGCACTCTGGCAACAGGGCGCATTGCAGGTGATACAGCTAAGCGACGGGTTAACGGGACGTTTGGCGGGAAAAGGAGACTATATTAGGTAAGGGGGAATATTAGATCATTGTACACCTTGATAAAGAGCGCACGCTCGAAACATGTCGGTGGGGGCCTGAGGGCTCTATTTTTTCTGTCAACCATGCTCTGACCATAATAAACCTCTCATTTTGGGAAACACTCTCTAGCATTTTTTTTTTAGCTGTGCTCCAATTCTCCTTCTGGATATCTGCCCTTGCTGTGGAGTACCGGATGCACGCACCTAGGAAGGTTAATCCCTGGAGGACCACCTGCCTTAAGTGAGTTTATTTACTCTATATACACCGTTTTTTCCCATTCAATGATTTGGCTGGACACTAGCTAGTGTGAGTATTTACCAATTGGGGTTATACTCTTCCGGTTTATTGATACCTGGTGGAAATAGGTGTTTATGCTATAGGTGGTCACCATTTATATGTGGGATACTCCAAGGACAAATACTATGTTATACATTATAATTGAAGTTGCTGAGTCTACGTTTTAAGAGCACCACACAGTCTGGTTTTCTCCCATTAAAAATAAAACATTACTCAACCAGCAAAAAGTAAATTAAAGTTGGACTTACCCCTCATCCTCATCTCCGTCCTCCTCGTCTTCTGTGGGCAGCACCATTATCATAAAAAAATTAACTACTGGCCACTAACCCCTTAATTACCTTAGCGGTTATTAACCGCTATAGTAATTAAGGGGTTAAATCCCCTCCCGATACCCACCTGGGAGACATAACCATCATCCCTGAGGAAACTACCCCCACCCCCACTTCCACTACCCCATCACCCTGCACATACAAATGGCTAAGGATTGCCCATTTGTTAGCAAAACAAAAGAAATGCACAATAAAATAACATCGCCATAACAGTACATACAATACATTACACTTGCCAATAAACCCATTGATTGTGACTGTGGTAAACCATTCCCACAATATGGGCATGGATTGACACAATGGAAATGAATGGGCAATCTAAACAAAAAACCATAACAAAAAATACAATACATTACAATTAAATAAAAACAAGCATTTGCCAAAAAATGCCTTGCTTGTCACTGTGCTTATCGACACCCTGAAAGAGGCATAGGTAAACACATTGCCAGTCAATGGGCATCCTGAAAATAAAAATACACCATTAAATAAAATACAATCAATGTGTTTTTTTGTACCTTTGCCGGGATGAACATTCACCCTTCCTCGTTCAACTGTAGCAACAACTCTTGACCAGTGATGCAATGATCCTTAACAGTTTGATGCGCAGAAGTCCATGATCTTCTGTTCACTGCAGAGGAGGCCCGAGTGAGTGGTCTTGTTTCCTTTCTTTTCTTCTTTTCTTCCTTATTTTCTTCTTTCTTCTCTCCTTTGTAACCCAATAGATGTTGATTCGACGGCTTCTTGGCTTAAATGGGCTTATATAAGGCTTGTGATGTCACATTTGATTGACATATGGTACACTCCCCAATCCGATTGGATGATGTACCATGTGATGGCTTCCATTTTTTTTTCATGATGTTACGTCATCTTAAAGGGAGTGAAGCCAGCCAATAAGGATGAATTCATTTCAGAAAAAAATGGAAGACATCATATCGTAGACCCACCAATCGGATTGGTAGATATATCATGAGATGTCTTTCCTTTTTTGGAGTGATGTGATGTCATCAAAAAGGGAGGGAGGTATGCTACCTGATTGGCTATCTTACCTCCCTTTTTGATGATGTCACATAGTAACCGCTAAGGTAATGAAGGTGTTAACTCCTCCCGCAACCGTCCCGGTAGGCATAAACACCCACCACGGGCCAAATATCACCTTTACCCACTCCTCTACCGCCAATAAACCGGGCACTGGTATTTATGGTATTTAACTCCTTCATTACCTTAGCAGTTAGTCGCTAAGGTAATGAAGCTGCCTGTAAATGTATTTTTATTACGGAGGATGGAAGCAGGGGTCTCCAGAGCTGATATTAATGTGTGTTAGCTCCAGAGACACCGCCATCAATCCGATGTTGTGAAAATTATTTTTTTTCTTCAGTCACATCGCGGATCCCATCTCGCCACCCTCGAGTTGGCGAGATCATAACCTGTGAGTTGCTTGCGAGTTGCAGCCACAATGTGCATATTGAAGCTCCCTGAATAGCTCGATTTGTCAAAAATTAAGAGTTTGAGCATTTTATTTACCTCCCACACGGTTTGTTTGTATGGGAGCGCGACAGATCGGAAAGAAACACTTTTGAGCGAGTTTGGCATGTTATCTGAAATTTCTGAATAGCTACACTTGCAAACCCACTCGAGAATTGCCCCAAATTTTCGATAAGTCACTTATTGAAGCTACTAGAATAGGCCCCTTATTTTGGTAGGGAAGCTACCATCCACATGAGGTCCATCATGTTCCAATATTCCTGTGGGAACTGCCTTCACAGGAATATGGTAATGCTCCATGGTGTCATAGCAAGCTCTGTGTGGTGCCCTGTGCCTGCCATCTTAGAAATGATTATACATTTGTAGATGGGCGGCGTAAAATTTTTGCTCTTAGTTAACCAAGACCAGTATAAACAAAGCAAGGTAGGTGTTGAATGACCTTAAAGAAATGGTGTCTTATAAAATGCTATCTCCATCCTCCCCCCTCTCTCAGTGTTCCCAAGTGTGTCTTTGAAAAATCAAGTATTATGTTTAAAATGCACAGTAGAGAAATATAATTTATTTTACACCTGAAATTAGTCGTAGTACTGTATAAAAACACCTGTTTAGTTCACTGTGCCATCTGCCGGGCACATACTGAATTGCAATTAAATAAACTCCACAAAACTGCAGGATTTGATTCTGTGCACTGCTCGTGGCTGGACTGGGGTGAACATAGTATTTCTGTAGAGGGGGAGGGGGGGACGTAAATATTGTGCCATGTTACGGTACCGAAGACAGTAGGTATTGCTATATCTGTAATTGTTGTATTATAATTCACTGAGTGTGATTCACTATCACCAGATCACCGTTTACTGTGCGTATAATTCTCCCTCTTGTTTGATTCACTAAATAGGTTTAAGAGACTTGAACCAGCTTGTCAAGAGGTCTTGGCTTACTTTGTTTTTTTTTTTCTCCCATTCCGAATCCATCATTCTTCTGCAATTTTACAACATGCTATTGCCAGGGGCATTTGGTTGGAATAGTATCTGAAAACATTCTCAAAAATATCAGGTCTATCTTAAATGCAAACTCAAAGTAAGTTCTTGTAAGACCACAACAAGTAAAATAACTCTACATTCTTTAATTTACCAAGACAATAAAAACTTACATTTCAGCCAGATTTAGTAACACTCAGTTTAATATAAAGTAGGCAAAGCTATCAAGCCTACGCAGATAAATTATTTGTTACAGGAATTTATTCCTAGGCATAGATAATATAATATTTACTCAGATATAAATGATCTCCCTATGAGACACTTACGGGAAGTATCAGTAGTTCAAAGGAACTAATTATTAAAGACTATGTTATTTGTAATGAAACAATTGGCAAGTATTGTATGCAACTAATAAACATTTTTGCAGTCTCTCTATATAAGGTTAAAGTTACAGGTCAAAGTTGTACAGTTTCTATACAAGAACCTGAAAGTGTATCTACTCGAGCTTGGAGATTGGGTGATGGTTATATTTTTAAAAGAAAACACGTATTACAGCCCAGCTGGAAGGGCCCGTATCGAGTATTGTTACAACAGAGGCAGAGCTCACCTTCCATGCGACTCGTTGAAAAGTGGTTTTCTCTATCAAGGATCTATTTACACAAGTTTTTAAAGAACCAAAAGACATTTACACAAGTTTTAAAAGAACCAAAAGACATTTATACCAGTTTTTATATGGTTGAAGAATCAAAAGAATAATAACTTTACATTTTTATATATTCATTTTATCTGAATTATTGTACTGTATACTAACCTTATATTTTTTATGTTTTATATTTTAGATACTAACATATAGTTTAGGATTCTGACTGGAAACTACTAAACAGATCAATGGATCCTGATTAGGTTATTATTAGGGGTTATTTGTATTATTATTATTTTTTATCTGGTAACTAAATGTAAGGGGTACAAAGATGAAAAGGGTTCCATATGCTATTATATCTATGTGTATTAGGATATTGGAAGAATGCAGAGGAGAGAAATGTGCTATTAGATTTAGTATATAGGATGGCCCTTAGTATTAATATTATATTTAGTTATATCGATATATATATAAGTTTACGTGTCGGAGGAGGAGTGAACTATATATCAATACCTATATTAAGGGATATATCAAGATTTAATGTGTTTATAACCATTTATATAGAAGAGCTAAACTGGCAATGATTTTGTATAAGTTACAGTTAGATAGATTGTTCAATATAGTACTGTCTGTCTATTCAGAAGATGCCTATATATATATTTATTTCAAATGAAAGATCAGAGAGATAGAATGTGTGAAATTTTTGTTTGTTCAGATTACCCAAGTCTAGGTACTCAAATTTGACTATGATATGTAGGCATATCAAATGTAATTACACTATGTATTGTGCAGGAGATTTTATTCTTAGTTCAGTACAGTTAAAAACTAATGTAAATATAAGAGCAGAAATGTTTGTGTAGTGGTGGAGAAGAATGTTATACCTACTGTATGTACCTGACAATATGGCTAATATTATACATGATATACTAGGTATAAAAAGAATAGTGTCTACAATGGAAGACTCTGAAAAGTATTCTATAGCAGGAATTTAGGATTAGGCACATGGTTTAAATTACTAGGAGCGAAATTTGTGTGTGGTGCTGATTATATGTGTATGTGTCTGTTGTCATATTTATTGTTATCTTTTGTGTTAAAGGATTGATCACTAAGCTGACCGTTCAAGTTATTCTCTCCATGCCCCTCCAAGGATATATATGAAGAACAAACAGAAATCTTTTTTGTACAGCAATACCCTCCTGATGTGATCCAACAAATAAATGCTTGCCAGGAGAGGAAAAAACAATTGCAAATGGATAAGGAGTGGGTGAGACTCCAAGGGATTGAGGATCCGGACCAAGGGTTACATTAAAGAAATACCCTCTACTAGTAAAGGATACTGTGTTTACTAAGAATAAAGTTATACATTTCTCACTGAAGATTTCGAAAAGTATAAAAGCAGGGACTGACGAAATAATATTGCTGAAATGAAGCTATTATTGAAATGGACTGGTAGGGGTCTCTGGAGAAGGATTGAAAGCAATGTTCTGTTTCCATTTTGTAAAAACTGTTGTTTTCAGTATCCATTTTGTGAGTAAGAATGTGTGTCTGGTGGGTGGGAGGTTTTCGCTTCTAAGTAGATTTACGACTGTGACTAAAGTAACGCCCACATTCTTGTGATAGTGTATGCCAGGTACCTATTCATGGCTGTTTGAGGCCAGTTTTAACCAGGTTTAATGAGCTATAAGATGATTGGTTTAAGAATTAAGGAGTGGTTAGTTTAATCTGTCTAGTAACACATTTTAGACAAAGGAAATTAAATGTATAAAGAGGCTGCCTGGGCACTCCCTGGCATAAAGAGTCTGATAGACGTTTGAATGAGTATGATCATACTGTGCAATAAACTACTTATTATCAAATGAAACCCGTTTGTCAATTTGGAACATTTACAGTGGGGTAATTGATGGAGGGGGGAGAGTGAGAGCTTGTGTGTCCTCATCTGTGTAGCTGATTGATTTAAAGTGCTGGTTGTATTAAGTGTGCAGTTAGAACTAGAAGGAAAGGAAATGGTGTGCTGTGCATACTAGGAGGGGTGGCTGAATTTAGGGAGTGTGCAGTGGGTAACTTTATTTTCAAAGTGTGTGTTAATTGAAAGCCTGTAGGAGAAAGGGGGGAAAAAGAGGGGGTGTTTTTTTTTTACCTGAGCCAGCAGTGGGTGTGGTTGGCTGATTGTTAACCTAGCACACCTGGTGGGTGTCCCTATTTAAAAAGAGGTTGCTCACTAATCCTGAGCTTGCATGTCATGATCTATGTGGCTGGTTTATTCCAAGTGCTGGTTGTATTAAGTGTGCAGTTAGAACTAGAAGAAAAGGAAAGTCTGTGTATACTAGTGTATACTAGGAGGGGTGGCTGAATTTGGGGAGTGGGCAGTGGGTTAATTTATTTTCATAGTATGTGTTAATTGAAAGCCTGTAGGAGAAAGGGGAAAAAATTCATTTTTTTTTCTGTCTGAGCCAGCAGTGGGTGTGGTTGGCTGATTGCTAACCTAGCACACCTGGTGGGTGTCCCTATTTAAACAGAGGTTGCTCACGAATCCTGAGCTTGTGTGTCCTGATTTGTCTATCTGGTTGATTTCAAGTGCTGGTTGTATTAAGTGTGCAGTTAGAACTAGAAGCAGTTTAAACAAGGAAGGGGTTAAACAAGGTATAATATATTGAAGTATAGTTTATTGTTAGTTCTTATAAACGTCATAGTTGCTACAATTAGCAGGATTGAAGATGCCATTCAAGGCACATCTTGCCACATGTATGTGCACTTGGAGCAGCCGTTCCAAGTTTCTGTTCATGGTCCCAAGGCTCAACAAAGAAGCTGGCCGCTTCTCTTACCGTGCACCCCAAAACTGGAACAACCTTCCAGAGACTCTCACAGTCACCACCAGTTTAATTTGTTTCAAAACTAAATCTGTCTCACATTTTATTCTGGTCTGTAACTGTTACATACACCTACAATATATATTATCGTTAACTGTGTGTAACCATGCTGTAAAATGGATTACAGTCATCTCTCCTGCTGACAGTAAGGCCTGGTAAGTTATGGGCATGCCAGCAGTAATCATGGAGGTTTGCCTTCACACCCTGGTGAGGTGCCCTATGTATGGATGGGAGTGGTCACATGCTCTGAATCCATGATTAGTGATGTCAGAGTTGTGCCAGCCCCCAGAGGATACATAATACACAGCACTGCTCAAAAGTTAGTGTTCAGAAGTTGTTGGTGAGAGTTCAGAGGTGGTTGCTGAGTTGGTAGTAGATGATGAGACAAAGAGCAAGTCTGAGTACAGACTTGGGAGGAGACAGCTCATAAGACTGTGACCAGGGACCTGGCACAGGGAATATCTCCCTAAGGGGAGATAGGGAATCCACCAATTTGGGAAAGGACACCTTTCAGAGGGAAGTGCGGTGAACATGAGCGGCTGAGTACAACCGCTGTGAGGGGCAGCTGGCCCGCCACAAGTCAATAAAGATGATCTTGTTAAATCATACCCTCGTGTGTATGTGTGGAGTGATTACACCGAGGAGTGCACCACAGAGGAGTTCCTCACCAGGACCATCCACAAGCGGACGCTGGGATCCTGATGAGGTGGAGGTGCTGCACTGGATCTAGGTAGGACTCAAGCACACTACCTCAGCTGCCTGTCTGGTTGGCAATCCCCACACAACATCATGCGGGAGACTCAGGAGTCCTGTTGCCAACAGGTGCACCACCAAACACTACACTGTTATGGGGACTGGTTAGACCACAGGGGCCAATATGAGATTGGGTGGGTCAGGCTAGGCCAGAAAATCCGTTACATGTGCATGCAATATCTTGTATATAATGTATACCCTGTTCACTTATGTAACTGTATTTGTAACCCTGTATTATTTGTCATCTAAACTCTATGCCCAGGACACACTTGAAAACGAGAGGTATTACTTCCTCGTAAAACACTTTATAAATATATAAATAAAAGTGAGCATACCGCTGTGAGAAGTGTGAGCAGGTGGTCTCTTTAGAGTCAGAGATTGCTGATCTGATGAGAAAACTTGCAATATTGAGGGACATTGACAATCTTGAAATGGGTTTAGTGCTCATTGAGCAGGCCTTTGCTTCGAAGTGGTGCAGATGGTGGCACTGTTAGTGAGGAGCAGGTAGGTTGCTGGGCAAGGCTGTGGGAGACTGATTCCTCTAGCAGCCAGGGGAATAGTTCCTCCAGCACAGAGGGGACTCAGGATGCTCAGATACCAAGGCAGATTGTGGCGGTATGGGACTCAATTATTAGGAAGGTAGATAGGGCAATCTGTTGCAGTGACCGCGTGTGCCGAACGGTTTGTTGCCTCCCGGGGTGCTCAGGTTCGACACATTGTGGATCAGGTAGACAGATTGTTGGGAGGGGCTAGGATTGACCTGGCGGTCTTGGTACATGTTGGCACCAATGACAAAGTTAAAGAAAGATGGAAGGTCCTAAAAAATGATTTCAGGGATCTAGGCCAAAAGCTTATGGCAACGACCTCCAAGGTAGTATTTTCTGAAATAATACCAGTGCCATGCGCTACCACAGGGAGACTGTCAGAGCTTAGGGAGGTTAATGCATTGCTAAGAAAGTGGTGGAGGAAGGCACTGAGACTCAATTTTTGAGAGGTTCCATCTATATTCTAGGGACGGATTGCTCCTCAATGAAGAGGGATCTTCTGTGCTAGGGGGGAGAATGTTAAAAAGGTTGGAGGAGATTTTAAACCAGGATGGAGGGGGGAGGGGAATGAAAATGATAACTAATTAAATAGAATAGATGAGGGAACAAGGGGTTATGGAGGTAGAATGGGGGCAAGTGCTAGTTTGACAAGCAGTAAAACACTCATAGTAAATACAGATAATACTAGAAAACTTCTAAAGATTAAACCAAGTTGGCGCAGAAAGGAAGGAGCAGATAAGATAATAGAACAGTCTGAAAAAAAAACAAATGCATGCTGCTAATGCAAGAAGCCTGATAAATAAAATGGGGGAACTTGTATTAATAGCTGCAAGGGAGCAATAAGGTATCATAGGCATTACTGAAACATGGTGGGATAAAACTCATGACTGGACAGTTAATTTCGAAGGTTATTCCCTTTTTCGGAGGGATCGAGCAAAGAGAAGAGGAGGAGTATGCTTATATGTTAAACCAGATCTAAAACCTATTATAAGGGAAGATGTTTATGAAGGAAATTATGAAAATGTAGAGACCTTGTGGATAGAAATTAGCAGTGGAGGTAAAAGTATAAAGAAAATGTTTGTAGGAATATGCTATAAACCACCAAATATCTGTGAGATTGAGGAAGCTAAAATACTTTTGCAAATGGAGAAGGCATCAAAACTAAGTCATGTTTGCATAATGGGTGTTTTTAATTATCCAGACATAGACTGGGGCAATGAGATTAGCATTATAACATAAGGAAACAGGTTTTTGGGGGTGCTTAAAGACATTTATCCAAAGTCATGGAAAAATGTGTCCACTCCCAATTAAGCGACTACTACACCAAGACAAATTTTCCTAGCCAATTCCAATCTGGCTTTCGTCCCAAACACTCCACCGTAACTACCCTGCTAAAAGTTTGCAATGAAATCCAGTGTGGAATGGAACGGGGACAACTCACTGGTGCAGTATTCCTAGATTTTGCAAAGACTTTTGATACAGTTGATCATGCTATCCTGCTTAACAAACTCCAGAGCTCTGGAATAGGGAAGCATGCTTTAAACTGGTTTCAGTCCTACCTATCAGGAAGATCCCAACATGTGTCCATCTCAGGCTCTAACTCCAAACCCCTGGATATCACCTGTGGTGTCCCGCAAGGCTCTGTTCTGGGGCCCCTACTCTTCTCAGTGTTCATTAATGATCTTCCCACAGCTTGTAAGGAAGCCTCAATACACATGTATGCAGATTACACAATCCTATATGCACACAGCCATAGCCTCTCTGACCTTCAACACATACTTCAGTCTGACTTTTTGAGACTCGAAAACTGGATTTCCCAAAACAAACTGTTTTTAAACACTGACAAGACTGTAACAATGGTATTTGGGACCAAGACTAAATTCTTAAAGCGTCCAGCGACTGAGCTCCATATTAGAACCAACACTAACACCACCCTAACCCCTGTCACTAGATTAAATACCTGGGCTTATGGTTTGACTCCCACTTAACATTCGGAATGCACATTGATACCCTGACAACCAAGACCTATGCCAAACTAGGGGTACTTTACAGGAACAAATCCTCCCTAAGTCTCCTGGTCAGAAAGCGTATCGCACAGCAGATGCTAATGCCAATTATTGACTATGGAGACATAGTATATGGCACGGCACCTCAAACCCACCTTAGCAAACTTGACACCCTCTACAATTCAATTTGTCGTTTTGTTCTCATAGTTACATAGTTACATAGTTACATAGTAGATGAGGTTGAAAAAAGACGTACGTCCATCAAGTTCAACCTATGCTAAATTTAGACAATGCAACTACAACACACATCACTGCGAAATTCTCAAAGAACTAGATTGGTCATCACTAGAGTCTAGGCGCAAAGTTCACCTTTTCTGTCTTGCCTTTAAATTCTTTATGGGCAAGCTACCCAGCTACCTGAACAAGTTCTTCACCCCTACCACTTGCAGCACTTATCACCTGAGATCAGACTCCAAAAGACTGTTCATGGTCCCAAGGCTCAACAAAGTATCCGGCCGTTCCTCCTTCTCTTACCGTGCACCCCAAAACTGGAACAACCTACCAGAGACTCTCACATCCACCACCAGTTTAAGTTCTTTCAAATCTAAGGCTTTTTCACATTTTAATCTGGTCTGTAACTGGTTCATTCGCCCATAATATATATTATCTCTAACTGTGCATACAATGTCTTTTATATAATGTTCATTTATGTAACGGTATTTGTTACCATGTATTATTTGTCTTAACTCTGTGCCCAGGACATACTTGAAAACGAGAGGTAACTCTCAATGTATTACTTCCTGGTAAAATATTTTATAAATAAATAAATACATTTATATGACCCAAATTATTGAGGGACCAATAAGGAGAGGGGCAATACTGGATTTGGTAATATCAAACAATGTAGAAGTAATAGCAAATTTTCAAGTCCTGGAACATTTGGGTAACAGTGATTATAACATTGTCTCATTTCAAATAAATTAATAAAAAAAACAGATTACTTGGGTTCAACAAAGACCTTAAACTTCAGAAAGGATTTTAAGAAACTGAGGACTAATCTATAAGTAATACATTGGGATGATGTTTTTGCAGGGAAAAATGTAGAAGATAAATGGCCAGTCTTTATAACATTGTTAGAAAAGCACACTCATCAGTGTATACCCTTGTGTAATAAGTATGTAACCCATGTCCCCCCCCAGACACAGATAGCATATCTAGGGTGTAGTGAGGGCTGGCCACATGTACTTGGTGGTGCGTACCTGCTTGGAACAGGAGGGCCTGAGTCTCCCGCGTTGGTATTGGGGACAACAGAACCAGGCTTCAGGGGTATATGCCTCCATCTTTCTAGCACCGGTGCAGCGCCTCCATTTCCATATGTCCCAGGGATGTGGGATAGGACACTTACAGAGAAAACCCTGGTCCCAGGGGGAATGCTCCTTAACTCACACACAGTCTCTGGGTAAAATATCAGCAAGGTCTTTATTGTCTTGTAACACGGTGAGGTAGCCCACAGCAGTTCATGCAAAGTCAACAGTTCATAGGAAGCAGTTCTCCCTAATGTACAGGCCTGTTCTCTCCTCTCCTTCCCTCCAAGTAGGCTCCCAGCAGGATGGTCTTTGGGGGGCCTCAATACCCCTATGCCTACCTCAGAGGGTATCCTATGGGTGGGGATTGATTCTCCCCCTCACCCCCTTAGCTGGGTGAGGGGCATTGGTCCACTCTGCTGCTGCTCACTCTCCAAACTCATATGTTGGTCTCCTTACTCTCTCTTCTGTACGTAGGACAGAACATCACTCCTCTCCTCTAACTCCCAGGATAGACAAGAACCAACTGTCACTGACAGGAACTGGCCACTAAATAGAGTCAGCCCTGCCCCTCATGATGTCAGCAGGACCTCCCCTCTGTCTAGGCCTGCACAGAGTCAGGGGGCCCGTCTCCATCACTCCAGGCAGGGCTTGAAGGGGGGGAAAACCCATGGTTACTACTGGTGCCTGCTCATACCAGGGCTTACTCCAGTTGGAGAAGGATAAGTAGCTCGCTCTTACTTACAGGGGCTACAAGTATAAAAAAAAATCAAAACCAATGTGGCTAAATAAACAGGTTTGGGAGGAAATGGAAAAGAAGAGGCAGGCGTTTAGATTATTTAAGCCACAAGGGACAGAGGCATCGTATCAGAATTATAAGGAATCAAATTAGCAAACATGGATAATGAAAAAAGGATTGCAATAGAAAGTAAGATCAACCCTAAAACGTTCTTAAGTACCTTAATAACAAAAAAATGAGAAAAGAAAATATAGGACACTTTAAGTGTGAGATGGGCAGGCAGATTATTGGAGAAAAGGAAAAAGCAGAGGTATTAAACAAATTCTTTGCCTCTGTGCTTACAAGGAAAAAAATCAATTTCAATTGTAGTGCTGCAGGAGGAAGCCACAGCCTCCATATTAATGAACAATTGGTTAACTGAGGAAGAAGTTGATAGGCAGTCTGAAAAAATGTAAGTAAACAAGGCACCTGGCCCAGATGGCATACATCCAATAGTTCTCAAGGAGTTAAGCTCAGTAATAGCAAAGCCATTACATTTAATATTCAAGGACTCCATTTCCACAGGCTCAGTACCACAAGATTGGAGTAAAGCAGATGTGGTGCTAGTTCACAACAGGGAAATTAAAGACCTGTAAACCTGACTTCAATAGTGGGAAAACTACTTGAAGGTTTAATACAGGATAATATTAAGGAAAACCTAATGGAAAACAAAATTATTAGTAATAGTCAGAATGGATTTATGAAGGATAGATCATGCCAAACTATCCATATTTGTTTCTTAGAGGAGGTAAGTAGGAATTCAGACCAGGATAATGCAGTTCATGGGATCTACTTAGATTTTGAAAAGGCTTTTGATACGGTTCCACACAAGAGGTTGGTGTACAAAATAATGCAAATTGGACTCAGTAAAAATATATGCACATGGATTGAAAACTGGTTGAAGGATAGACAACAGAGGGTTGTCATAAATGGAACTTTTTCAGGTTAGGCTAAGGTTGTGAGTGGAGTACCTCAGGGATCTGTACTGGGACTTCTGCTTTTTAACTTGTTTATTAATGACATTGAGGTTGGCATCAAGAGCAAAGTCTTTATCTTTGCTGATGATACTAAATTGTGTAAGGTAGTAGATCAGAGCAGGATATAATTTCTCTCCATAAGGACTTGGAGAGACTGGAAACTTCGGCAGGTAAATGACAGATGAGGTTTAATACAGATAAATGTAAGGTTATGCATTTGGGAAACAAGAATAAACAGGCGAATTACAAATTAAATGGGCATACATTGGGGGAATCCTTGATGGAGAAGGATTTAGGAGTGCTTGTAAACAACAGGCTGAGCAATAGTGCCCAAAGTCATGCAGTAGCTGCAAAGGCAACCAAAATCTTATCTTGCATTAAACGGGCAATGGATGGAAGGGAAGTAAACATAATTATGCCCCTTTACATATCATTAGTAAGACCACACCTTAAATATGGAATACAAATTTGGGCACCACTCCTTAGAAAAGACATTATGGAACTAGAGAGAGATCAAAGAAGAGCCACCAAATTAATAAAGGGGATGGACAATCTAACTTATGAGGAGAGGCAAGCTAAATTATATTTATTTACATTAGAAAAGAGGAATCTAAGAGGGGATACGATAACTATATACAAATATATTCGGGCACAGTACAGGGAGCTTTCAAAAGAACTATTCATCCCAAGGGAAGTACAAAGGACTCAGGGGCATCCCTTAAAGCTGCAGTTCAGTCTTTTTTTTAAATTTATTTTTTTACTTCAATAGTTTCATGTGGGCAATCTCTAATTACCTAAAGACCTGCATAGCTGCCGGTCAATTCGTTCTCCGTCTATTGATCAGCAAAGTTTGGCGACATCTTTAAATATGGGGAATGTAAATCATTGCTATAGGAACAAGCATGCTTGTTAAAATAGAATACAAGAAAATTGGTCTTTTCTTACTACAGAACTGATTTATTAAAAAAAACACACATGCAGTATATTGCCTGAACTGCAGATTTAAGGTTAGAGGAAAGGAGATTTCACCAGCAACAAAGGAAAGAGTTCTTTACAGTAAAGGCAGTTAAAATGTGGAATTCATTACCCATGGAGACTGTGATGGCAGATACAATAGATTTGTTCAAAAAAGTTTGGACATCTTTTTAGAATGGAAAGGTATACAGGGAAATAAGTAAACATGGGAAGAATGTTGATCAGGGAATAATCCGATTGCCAATTATTGGGGTAGCCCTGGTAGGTTTGGGTTATTATTCTGTCCTCTTCCTGTGCAATAATCCCTGGTAAGGGCAGGTTTGCCAGGAGTTATCATGGGTTCTTCCCCTTCACTGCAGATCAGTGAGGCAGAGAAAGCAGTGCAGTCAGGCCTGTGTCCAATAAGGGACAGGGGGGGCTCTTGTTGTATCTGTCTTAATGATCTGCATTTCCTGTATTGAGTCAGTTCTCCTACCCTGAGATAAGCTCAGTCAGCAAACCCAGTTGTGCAGTTGTGTCCCTTAGGGGAGAGGCGGGTAGACTGTTCCCACTACTCTGATAGGGGGTAGTGGAAGAGCTAGGCCTGCTTCCAGGGCCCTGACTGGGAGTGTATGGCCAGGTCCATCCTGAAGGATAACTCCTGTGTTCCTGTGTTCCTGTGTATGCTGCTCCAGTGTATGCTGTTGGTGTAATAAAGTGTTCCTGATTTATAAAGATGTGGTTTTGAGACTAGAATATCTCATCCCTGAGGGGGACATTCTATTCCAGGGATTCCAGCCCATATCCTGGGGCCTGCAATAGATGGAGGCGCTGTCACCGTGAGTACGTACTGGGTATGTCCCCAGAAGCCTGTCCTGACCTTCCCCATAATACCATCAAGCGGGAGACTCAGGAGTCCTGTAAGCCAGCAGGTGCACCATACTATAGCCATGTATAACCAGAGTAGTATTTCCCTAGGAGACCCTATCTGCGATTGGGGGGGGGGGGGGAGAGGGGGAACCCGTTACATTGGAGACAGGAAGGAATACATTTTTCTCCTTATGAGATTTTATTGGATGATATGACACTGGGTTTTTTTTGTTTACCTTCCTCCTGATCAATAAGTAAGTATAGATAAAGGATAAATTATCTGTTGTCTAAATTTAGCATAGGTTGAACTTGATGGACATATATGTCTTTTTTCAACCTCATCTGTAGTCCTGGACCCTGGGAAATCTGTCTGCGGCCCTGAGTGTATATGTGAGGTCTATATACATATGTCAAATATACTAAGCTAAATTAATTAACTTTTTATTTGATAAACACTAAAAAGACATATTGTGAACTGTTGCCTACAGTGACTCACAATCAGTGATATGTTGTATATTTCAAGAGAACGTTTGGTGAATTAGACATTTTAAACAGATTTTATGAAATAATACTAGTGGGCAGACATACAGCCATTATGGATTTAGCAGAGGGGAACTCTAAATATTTCAGTGACATTTTGTCTTACCGAGTTTTGTTTTGTTGTTATAAATGCAGCAGGTCCTTGCCTTACAATTATCTAAGCTGCCGATCAATACATTCTCCCATGATCGATTGGTGAAGATCATGGCTCCGAAGTTACACAATATTGTTGCTTATTTCAAATGAGGAAGGGGTGTAGCTTCCTATATAGTTGCTATAGCAACTCAAGGAAGCTTAATACATTAAAATCATTAAAAATGACATAATGAGGGCAAACTTTTGGGTGTACTGAGACGTAGCTACTATGTCCTGAGTTCTGGCACTCCAGATGCTCTGTGACGTACCAGCTACTGTACGTCATAAATGGCCAGTTCGTTTTTCAAGTGGAACAAGAGGACTAATCCCCTTGTGTTCTGTCAATAGTGATGTGGACCCCTTTGGCACTCAATGGTTAAACTATGTAAAAATCGAGCATACTTTATAATGACATATTGTGCAATATACTGCTAAGGAAAGTTTTGTTCCATAGCTATAAAAAAACTTTGTGACTTGCTTAGAGTGATGAATTTAAAGATCTACAGTACTGTATGTTAGATTTCACCTGGCTCTAGATAAAATTGACCAACCTTCTGAAGATGGTTAAATTATGTCAAAAATGTCAAATATGGTCTTTGCCATAATGTTCCTCATTATAATAGAAGGTGTCATGAGAAATGTATTAAGCTTTAATTTAACGGTGTGGTTTAATTCTCAATAAAACATAGTTTTTATTGAAGCATAATATATATAATTTTGTTTTACAAAAAAATATTCAAGGATAATGTTATAATAAGAATTCAAGATGTGGCTCCTAATTGAGTTATTCATATTTGCTGTTTAGAATACTGTATGCACTAAAATAGAATTTTGCTTTTAGAACGGTCTTTTAATATTTAATGGAAAGACATCTAATAGTTCACAAATGTACTTAGTTAATATTGGAAGAAAAGTCAACCTATGTTTAACTTTCAAGACAGAGTTATTAAGTCCAATGAGTGCTATTTATATTATTGTTAATTCACATTTCTGTATAAGCTTTTAAAAATAGCAAGAAGTGTATAATTTTGCAGGCTGATGTTTTTTAAATGATATCAGGGACTTGTCTTTCCCTGTTGTCATTTATTTTTTGGCTAGGAGGTTCATTCAGGTTGCTAATGTTGCATAGAAATCAAAATATCCGAGCAATGCAAATACTCTAGGGACCACCTTCAAGCACAAAATACAGTCAACCTTAATGTTTAGCTTCAGTACCATCGTATTTGCTCAGTTAGACATATATCTAAAAATACTGTCAGATACAGTATAGAAAAAAAACAGCCCTTGATTGTAGACATTCTCATTGGATCTATATAGAATGTGAAGATGGATAAGTGCAGACACTCTCAGCAGTACTTTGTATTTTCTTTGACCTTTAAAGGTGGAGAGTGGATTACCTTAAGTAAGCAAGTATTTAGTCAAGGAGACAGTGAACCAGGAAAGGTGAACAAGAATATTTAAGTAATGCTTAGTATCAATGGGGAGCATGATATGTTTTACAGGTTGCCATTATGAAGCATAAACAACCCTTTAAAGTCAGTAAGGGATTATACACAGATCTTATTTCCTTCTTTCCTGACATTCTTTCTTCTTTTTTAAATAGTAGTCAATTGGTGAGTGTCTTTATATTTTATAAAAAGAACTGGGGTGTTTATATTTTTTAGTGAACCAATTGCTTTTAAAGTTTAATCTTCCTCTGTATGTGCGTATCCTTCTTTCATGGCTAAATCTGATAGTCTCTTAGTAGATATTCTATTCCAACAAGTCTTTTATTTATCAGATTAATGGTAGTATAATTACTTATAAAATAGTTCGACTTGTTTAGCTATATCATTTGCCCTAGAATACCTGCATATTTTCAATTTATTTTTGATGACCCATATTATTCCATGTGGCCTTCGTCACGTACTAGATTTGCCAATACTTTCCCTGCCTTATCTCCATGTTATTTACTTTCTACCTGAAAAAGCTTAACTTGGATTCCTAAAAACCCATGTTTGTGTTCCAGCAGGAGTTCTTTCTTAATTATATTGTAGACTTTAGCCGGCTCCTCATTAGCTTTTAAAGATTTACTATTCAGCATCTTATTATACATTATACAATGCGCTAATATTTCTCCTCTCATTACTGCTTTTCCTCCTTTGCAAAAGAGAGCTGGACTATCTGTGTGCTGAATGTTAAGTTCTTGATATTGCTCCCATGTACCTATCAGCAATTCTCAAAAGTCCGGCTTATTCAAAAGAAAGTTAGGGAATCTCCACATTCTTTGCTAAGATATACTGCATTCCCTTGCACATTTATTACTACACAGATCGTTGCGTGGTCTGACATTACTACAGCTTTAATACCAGCCTGATTAATCCTGCCAAAAAGATTTGTAGAAGTAAGTAAGAGATGTGTGCAGAAGTACATTTAATGGAGACCGATTAGGGTGGAATTATATCTTGGCTTTATTGCGCCTGTTCCTTTAATAAGGCAAAACATACAAAAACAAACAAAATAAAGGCCTACTCCACTTTGGAGACTAACTAAACCTTTACTCCAACCCTTTCTAACTGGTTGGGTAGCTAAGCTGGTTACCACCCTGTAAGAGACGTGTTCAAAGGTATGCAATGGAGACTGTTTTAAGGTGAAATTAAAATAAGGCTTTATTGTGCCTGCCACTTTAAACACAGCAAACATGTAAATCAGCAAACAAAATCCGCTCCACTTTGGAGTATACTGTATATACTGTACACTTGTAGTCCAACTATCTTTAACTGTGTGGTTACGATTCACCGGCCCAAGTCATAGGGACATTTATATATACATAAAGACATAGATAACAGTCTTATAAGAAAAGTCTTATCTGTTTTCTTGTAGAGGAAGGCTTCTTTGTTCTCCTGGTGTCCACACCTTTGTGCGATAAGGCAATGTCAGGATCCAGGTTTAGAAGTACTTTCCCCTGTGTCTTGCTGGCAGCGTTCAGTCTCTTCTGGCAGGCTCATGACGTCTGTCTCCTTGTTCAGCTCACAAGTCTCCCTTCCTGTCTCAGAGGCAGGCTTTTTCTAACACCTGTAATCAGCCAGGTGGTGTTAGTTAATTGCCTACCAGTAGTTAACCACCGCACTGCTGGATTAGAGGCACATTTGTGAACAGGGATAAGTCCCCTGTTACACACCCTAAACACACACACACACACACACACACACTACCCCTCACCCCGCAACACTTTAAAAAAATGGAATAAATTCCAATAAAAATTGTGTGTGTATGTAACGGACTGGGTGACTGGGTGGGTGACTGACTGGGTGGGTTACTGACTGACTGACTGGGTGACTGATTAACTGGGTGACTGACTGACTGGGTGACTGACTGGGTGGGTGACTGACTGGGTGACTGACTGGGTGGGTGACTGTGTGACTTACTGGGTGACTGACTGGGTGGGTGACTGACTGGGTGACTGACTGGCTGGGTGACTGGGTTGGTGGGTGACTGACTGGGTTGGTGGGTGACTGACTGGGTGGGTGATTAACTGGGTGACTGACTGGGTGGGTGACTGTGACTTACTGGGTGACTGACTGGGTGGGTGAATGACTGGGTGGGTGAATGACTGGGTGACTGACTGGGTGGGTGACTGACTGGGTGGGTGACTGGGTTGGTGGGTGACTGACTGGGTGGGTGGGTGACTGACTGGGTGGGTTACTGACTGACTAACTGACTGGGTGGGTGACTGGGTGGGTGGGTAACTGGGTAGGTGACTGGGTGGGTGGGTGAATGACTGGGTGGGTTACTGACTGACTGACTGACTGACTGGGTGGGTGACTGGCTCGGTGGGTGACTGACTGGGTGGGTGGGTGACTGACTGACTGGATGGGTGACTGACTGGATGGGTGACTGATTGGATGGGTGACTGACTGGGTGGGTGACTGACTGGATGAATGACTGACTGGGTGGGTGACTGACTGACTGGGTGGGTGACACTTGACTGACTGGGTGGGTGGGTGACTGACTGGGTGGGTGACTGACTGGGTGACTGACTGACTGGGTGGGTGACTGACTGGGTGGGTGGGTGGCTGACTGGGTGACTGACTGGGTGGGTGGGTGACTGACTGGGTGGGTGGGTGGCTGACTGGGTGTCTGACTGGGTGGGTGACTGGGTGGGTGACTGCCTGACTGGGTGGGTGACTGACTGGGTGACTGCCTGACTGGGTGACTGCCTGACTGGGTGGGTGACTGACTGGGTGACTGACTGATATACAAAATACACCCACCACCCTAATACGTATAAAATTCAGACTTACCTTGTGTGGGATGTGTCAGGAGGGGGGGGCAGTGGATGTGGAGGGGGGGCGATGGATGTGGAGGGGGAGCAGTGGGCTGGGTGGGTGAGGTGAGTGACTGACTGGGTGTGTGACTGGGTGGGTGGGTGACTGACTGAGTGGGTCACTGACTGACTGTATGACTGGGTGGGTGCGTGACTGACTGGTTGGGTGACTGACTGTGAGTTTGCCTGACTGGGTAGGTGACTAACTGGGTGACTGACTGACTGGTGACTGACTGACTGGGGGACTGACTGACTGGGTGACTGACTGGGTGAGTGACTGTCTGACTGGGTGGGTGGGTGACTGGGTGGGTGACTGACTGGGTGACTGACTGACTGGGTGGGTGACTGACTGACTGGGTGGGTGGGTGACTGACTGGGTGGGTGCTGACTGGGTGACACTTGCATGGGTGACTGGGTGGGTGACTGACTGGGTGACACTGGGGTAGGTGGGTGACTGGGTGACTTAGGGTGACTGGGTGGGTGACTGGGTGGGTGACTGGGTGGGTTGGAGAGTAACTGTCCCCAATACATTTAAAAAAAAAACCCCACCACTCCAATATATATACAAAATACGCCCACTTCCCCAACACATATACAAAATACACCCGCCCCACCAATACATATACAAAATACACCCACCACCCTAATACATATAAAATTGAGACTTACCTTGGGGATGGTGTCAGGATGGGGGAAGTGGATGTGGAGGTGGGGCAGTGGATGTGGAGGGGGGGTAGTGGATTTGGAAGGGGGTTGCAGTGGATGTGGAGGGGGTTGCAGTGGACGTGGAAGGGGGGCAGTGGATGTGGAGGGGGGGCAGTGGATGCGGAGGGGGAGCATTGGCACCCAGGCCATGGGACCACTGTAACCATCTAAGCAATCATCCCCCCAATCATCCCCCCACTCAAACAGCCGCCAGCGGGCAGCAGCAGTAATCGGGGAGGGGGGAAGTGGCAGCGGTAACTGAGGAGGGGGGGAGCACCAGCCACACGGCCACATAACACCAACCTCCCTGATCGAGGGAAACCCTGTGCGCCAACCACCGGACTGTCTTCGCTGCCCCCTCCCCCCATCCCTCCCTCCAAACCCGCCAGGGCAATCAAGGGGAAACATGGCCGGACGGGGACACGCTTGATCCAGCACCCACCAGCAAACTTTGCACCCCCATTGCACGCGCCCCCCTCACCCTACCTCCCACCCAGGGTAGGGATCGGGGAGAGGGGATCGGAGGCAGGAGGTGGGGAGGGACTTACCCAGAGCTGCCAGCCTGCCCTCTTCCCTGCATCATCCCAATCAGGGAGGGGGATTATTTATTTATAAAAAAATGTTGGCGCGAGCAGGGGAATTAACAGAACCGCAGCACGGATCATCAGCGGTCTAAATCCAGTCGTCACAGGCGTGCGGGCGACCGGATTTGTCGAACACTGTATATACATACATTCACACAACAGTCCAACAAGAAAGTCTTATCGGTTTATGTTGTAGCTGTAGGGAAGACCTTTCTGTTTTCCTGCATCAGCATCCTTGTGTGCTATGGCACTCTCTGTTCCCAGATATAGAGGTCATAAGGTCTTGTCCCCTTGTCTTGCTGTCAGCATACAGTCTTTTCGTGTGCATCAAGACATCATATTTTCCTCAGGTTAGCCCAGTTGTGGGCTAAGAAAATCTTTGCAGTCCTCTTTCTCCTTATATCAGCCCAAATGTGAGCTAAGGAATCTCTCTCCTGTTTCTCACATCAGGCTTTTTCTAAGAGTCTGGTTGATTGCCTGAGTGCAATTACTAGCACACTGCTAGATTTAGGAGCAGATTCTCTCAAACAGTGATAAGTCCCTGTTACAAAGTACATGTTGTATCTATTTTTGAAAGGGTTGCATACATTTAGGTAAACACGTAAATTCCTGCTCTAAAGGGGCACGTTTCCTCCAAGGGTGAATTCATTTAAGTGTTTTCCTGATATATTGTAGATTGATCCATTTTAGAGTTACCTTCACTATCCTGACAAATCTAGACGGTACAGATTCTAGTTATTCACAATTTTGAATTCTACTTCATCACAATTTGGGCCTCATACTCCAGAGACAATTCTTGAATCATGGGCATAAATACATCTGTACCATATACATTAGGGCAGAAAGCTTGCACAATGGGTGTACATTGTTAAGAAGAATCTTGGTCATGAAGAATCTCCCCACCGAGATCTATGTTAGAGCTCAATATTTGAAGTTAAAGATTTTTCCTAAATAATATTGCAGTTCTGCCTATTCTATTTTTCTTATCAGAAGCTGCTATACAATGTTCCACCCACCATTTTTTTGTGGAGTCAGGTGTGTTTCTTGTAGGAACACCATATCCACGCAATGTCTGTATACAATAGGTGAGCAAGAATTATGGCCCTCTTAATTGGGGAATTCTTTATCCCTATTGTCCAGGAAACTTTGCAGATCCCTCCCCCTGTCATGCTTTAAAACCAGACCACTTCCACTTCCTGGTTCAATGTGCCTCGTGCACAAAAAGGAGCAAACCTGAGATACCTGGGAGATATAATAGGATATGCAAAGTATAGGAAGCAGAAAACATCTTAGACTCATGTAGCCATGGCTGATTCTGGCTATTCTTCTGCCCCCCTTCCCCCTCCCTGTCATGTGTCCTGGTAGCTGCAGGCTGTAGCAGGCTATCCCTTGGGTTTTCCCCACCCTCGGGCGGCCTCCCTGAGTGTCAGGGTGGAGGTGGAACTTGGTCTGTGTGCAGCCAATCCAGGTGCAGACCTTGTGCCCTACCCCCCTGCACTAGGGAGGAAGCATCTCTAAATTATAGCAGTCCACGTCTCTCCCTCAAGGGAGTGAGATGTGCCTTAGCCCCCTCAGAGAATACTAAGCAGGCTTGGGAGGCCTCAATTCTGCCAGGGGGCCTAGGCACCTTCCAGAAGCCTGGGGGCTTGAGAAAGCATACTATCTCTGTTGTATAACATCTGCATTGGAGGAATAAAGAAGCCCCTTTGTTTTATATACTTCTGCCTAAGTCTCAGTCTATTGGGTAGGGGTATGAGAGATATGTTTCCCAGTGGGGACTGTCTCCAGTACACCTGGAGCCTGCTGTGAATGGAGGCGCTAGCATCAGAGAAGAAAACAGCCTGATGACATCCCAAAAGCCTGTACTGTTTCCCCATTCCAACGCGGACCCTCAGCATCTCCTGGAACCCAACAGGTATGAAGCACCACATCACCGGTAGCAAAGGCCAGATCCCCCAGAGAGGTGGGGAAAGGTGGGAGATGGGGGGAGGGGGGAAGCAGCGCTACAATCAGAAACAGCAGCAAACAGTATTGCAACCTATTGGTGATGAGGATATTGAATTGTACAGTGTTTTGCAGCCACAGCAGCAGGGCATAGTGACATGAGTGAAATTGAACGAGAAGCTGTTAGGCAATTGTTAACTATTTGGGAACAGCAGCCAATGCCACATCATATATCATCAATCATCATCAAGTCTGCATGGCCTAGCTAGTGGCACTGCGAGCAGAGGCCAGAAAGTCTTAGCCTCAGAAACAGCATCATTCAGTATTATACAAGATAGAACTGCTGAGGAGGTTTTTATTAAAAATAAGTCTGTCCAGGTCTCAACTTCTTGGTGTGCAAAGACACCAGCAGAACTACTTGTAAGGTAAGGGCCAGAGTCAGAGACTGATTGAGCTGCCTCTAGCACCACCATCTCTGCCACGGCACATTACCACCACATATACCATCATCAGTGCCAGTTGACAACCATTTGTGAGACCCCAAACAAGTCACCCAGATGTAACATCCATGTTGGTACAGTTCTTGGCTTATTTTATGCATGTCCTAAACTCTGACATTTGCCCAGCCAACGTATTCACATTTCTCTTAGTAATACTTGTATCTAGTCGCATGAATCATCGATACCTACAGTATTATGCTATGTTCTCAATGACAGATGAAGATAGAAGAAGGTGAAAGAAGATCAAAGAAAGAAGATTGTTTTACCTGATACAGATTTTCAAGGAGGATGGAGTTGTATTGCGGGTTATGACCTCGCGGGTCGAGAGCTTGCAGTTACGCCGGGATTCGGAGGGTGAAGCCTTCTAAAGGTATGATAAAAATTGAATGTATGTAATTGTCTTTTTTTCAGGATTTTGTATTGTATTTATTTCTTTTTATGTTTTTGCTTGCCCATTGACTGATAATGTATAATCTGTAAACTAGTATTAAAAAAAATATTCAAACAGCTTAATTACCTTAGTGGCTAGCCACTAAGGCAATGAAGGGGTTAACCACAAGTGGCCGGTTTATTGTGGGTAGCGGGGGGTGGGTGAAGGTGGTATTTGGCTCTTTGTGGATGTTTAGGCCTTGTGTGTGGGTTGCGGGTGGAGTTAACCCTTTAATTACCTTAGCGGTTAATACCGCTAAGTTAATGAATGGTTTAACCCCTGCTACTACCACCCGGTAGGCCTAAACATTCATCCTTGTGGCTACTACTCCCTTCACCCAATCCCTGTACACACAATAAACAACAATACAAACAACAACGTGTTGGGTGGTGGTGGGGGGGGGGGTTGTTGGGGTAGAGGAGGTGGGTAGTTGGGTTGTTGTGTGTATTGTTGTTTATTGTGGGTACAGGGATTGGGTGAAGGGGGCAGTAGCCACAAAGATGGATGTTTATGCATACGGGGTGGTAGCGGGAGAGGTTAACCCCTTCATTACCGTAGTGGTATTAACCACTAAGGTAATGAAGAGGTTAATTCCACCCGCAAATCCCCCGCCCCCTCCCGCAAGGCCTTAACACCCACCAAGAGCCAAATATCACCTTCACCCACCCACGCTACCCACAATAAACATGGCACTGGTAGTTAACCCCTTCATTGCCTTAGTTGTCAGCCGATAAGGTAATGAAGTTGCCTGTACATTCATTTTTATTGCTTGGGATTTATGCCTGGGGTCTCCGGTGCTGATATGAATGGGCATCAGCTCCGGAGACTCCCGGCATCTATCTGATGCAAGAAAAAAAGCTTTTTTTCCCTAAGTCCTCTCACATCACCTTCTGAGCATGTTCTCCCCAGCCTCACGCCAACTTTTCCTGGTGTGAGGACTTTGGGAGAATCTCGGCATTCTAGAGCCATGATTAGTCTCGATAAACTAATCGAGGCTACTAGACTTGTACAAGTTTAAGAACCTGCGATAAGGGGCTAATTGCCGCTCACCCGTGATGTGTTTTGGACGGCTGGAAAAATTGGCGATTCATGCCTTTATCGCACACTTATCGAGGCTTACTGAATAACAGTAGGCATTTTGGCCGAAAAGGCTCTCGATAAGTGACTTATCGAGGCATATAGAATAGGCCCCTAAATGTTATATTAGGAGATTTACAGACACATTAGGAGTATAAGTCCATTTATTAAAAGTGCAAGTCGGAAAGGTTGAGTGCATCTGTAGTCAGAAGTATAGGCATAAATAATTGAATGAGAATGATGATGAAGGCCGACCCTGTGTGTCCTTCTGCCACAGTTGCCTCAGATGCTCACTCTGTAGGATATTACCCCACCATGTGGTCTTCCGGTATGAGATCTCTTGCCTCAGTCATGCTCGTACTCCCACTGCCAGTTTTCTCTCAGAATAGGGACTGTATCCTAAATGATACCCAGTGATAAGGCTTCAATGGTCTCCCACTCTCAGTCTTGTCCTGTTCACATGTTCTCACTCAGAGTCCCTGCTCACACGGTGGTACAACTGGTGGTTATAGCAAACATGATCATTGAGATGGCGGCACTGGTTGAGGAGGACTGCCTGTTTCACCCCTATAGCGTTTAGTCTTGGTTGTTGTGGCTCTGCACCTACTATGGGGTGGGGATGTTGATGGTGGTAGTGAACCTCTGTCCCAAGTAAAGGTAGGCTCTTGGTGGTGGCATAGTCAGGTCTCCCTATCATGCAGATGCAGGTGCATACCAAGGTGGGGCCCTTATTTCCCCATACTCATGTTGAAACTACATTAGATACAATGGGCTACTGCTAAACGTATACAGTTCAATAGGATGATAAACAGAAATAGGACCACGTCCAGGATGATCAGGCCCTTTTCTTATGGAGAGTAGTACTTTAGTGCTGCTATTTTACCCTCCAGCCTCTATATATTCCTGTCTTACATCATCATCCGACTTGTGTATGCCAGGCCATGATGACCAGAAGTGCCCTCATAACTAGTGGCCTGACCTGGTCTCTCCTCATGAACTGAACCACTGTCCTCCACTGACACAACAATATCACCACTAGTATGAGCCACTTACAGAGAGGTGAAGAAATGTCCCTGGTTACAGCCCATACTCAAACACTGGATTTTGATCTAATGTGGTTATGGTGAAACCTTCGTCACTGTTTGTTCCCCCACGACGAACATTTGTAGCAGATTGAAGGCACTGCTGCTGGGTGGGCATAGGAGAATGAGTGGAAAAGGCCCTGTCCCCCTCCTTCCCCTAATGCTGCTGCTGATGTGGTGGTGGTGGTGATCTCATGAGTCGTGGTAATGGAACTGGTGGTTCAAAGCTCCAATTACCTCTTTATCCTCACCCCATCCTATGATATATCCCATCCTTATCCTCCTCTCTTGTCTCCCCTCCTTGTCTCGCCTAACTCTTCATTCTATTTTTATATTTTTCATATATTTTCTCTCTCAGTTTGTAAGGCAGGTTGATCTTGTTCAATGATGTGTGTGGCGTTCTCATTCTTGTCCTCATATACATATCTGTACAATACATGGGTTTAAGAATGTTTTTAGATGAAAAAACAGAAATAGTATTGATAATGAGAAGAATGTGATTCACCACAGCCAAGTAGTAGATTGACAATTGCAAGAGGAACATACAAGATAAAGGAATGAAGATAACACCCCCCCCCCCCACACACATATTAACAGAGTGGAGCACACAGAGTGCTTTAACCACGAGTAGATACAGTTAACACCTGTCTTTCAATGAGTGTAAGGTGGAAATTAACTCACTAGGAGGAGGAGCCCCTAATCCTTTATATGAATAAATAAACGGAAGAATAATTATAGTTTTTATAAGATTGGCTGATTGATTCATTCGAGGAAGCTACTGAAAATGCCTATCAAAGATTATAATTATTAAATGTTATTTCTTATCTGCCATAACAGTTTGAGAGATGGAAAAATCTTTGCACATGTTCATAGACTTGAAGAATATAAAGGTATAAAACGTCTTAACAAAAACACCAGTCACAATCACAATACTTAGAGAGCACTAGAGATGGGCAAAATGTTTTGGTAGAGTTGAATCTGCCCGGAACGGTCAGTTCCTTAGCTCAGGGATATCCGTGGATCAGATGATCCGCAATTCTCTCTCTCTCTCACCCCCTCTCTCTAACCCTCCCCCCCCCACAGTCAGATTGAAGTCAATGATGAATTTGAGTGAATCCCCCCCGGATCATCTAGCGTGCGGATATTGGTGTGTGGAATGGATTTCGGGAACTCAATTTTTATAGTTTCTCCCATCTCTAGATCTTAGTATATGTATTCGGATTCTTAGTAATATGTAATGTATTTTAATTACTATTTTATCATCTCTTTCAGGTTGACTTAGCTTATCTTGCCTATGTACAGTATATAATGACCAATATATTGGCCATTATATACATGAGAAATACAAGGCTAACGCTGGCCCCTTAGTAGGTAATAAAGCAGGGGAGGATCAAAGGTTTGAAGCAGGGGAGGATCTCCTGCTTCCCAAGATACACACCTTCGTAGATGCTGCCGGTATCTCTCTGCAGTTTAAATGTCCAGCTCATGGCTTCTTATTAGCCCATGTGACAGGGACATTGAAACTGAAGAGAGATACTGGCACCCCCTAAGGAGATACCACCATTCCCTGCCTCAAAACTGTTTAAAAAAGAAAAATGGATTTTAGAATCAGTCCCAATTATTAACAAACTATGATTTTTTTTAATGCCAAGTCTGTGGTCGGTTTTTGGCAGGAGGGCCGAATTTGGCCTATACTATCCGGGAAACAGATATGGACTGTTCCACCCATCTCTTGAGGACACCACGGACCCTAACTTTCACAAAAACTTGCAAATAATGTTGGTTCGTATTGGCAAATATTGGTGAGTTTTGTTCTGTGAATGTGTATCAACAAATATCCTTTTCTCAAATGTTGTGAGTTTTGGGAGATTTTCCAAAGTAATCAACAATATCATCTATTCTAGCTAACTTATCATTCTGAGACTATCATTCTGAGACTGATGCTAAAGCTGATTTAGGATTAGTATTTCATTCACATTGGTGTAGCTTTTTAGTACTTCTCTTCCATGAATTAGTTAAAAGTTTTAGTAACAGTATTGCTATTAGTGTACATTAGAATAGATAATCTATAGATTTTAGGGGACCAACATTATACACAAGTTGAATTATAATGTACAGAGCTTTCAAAACCTCACAGGTCGAGAAGTGCAAAGTTTTAGCCAAAGTTTGTGAACCTAGTGAAATTTGCTCTCTTTTGTCGATAACATTTTTGCAGAAATTGTCAGGCTTTGCCAAACACACCAAGTATTAAAAGACAATGTGCAATGGTAGGTTAAATACTTACATTTTTGCTAAATTGTGGCAAAATTGGAGAAATGTATTACACTTTTGTGAAATTGGTGAAACAAAAATGACCAAAATGTACTGAAAATCAGCCAATATTTTGTGGAGCATTTTTGAAGATGCTTACCCATCTTGCAGGTCTCTTCGTCAAGTGCACAATTGTTTTGAGACTCTGTACACTAGCGTTACATCAATTAAAAAGCAAAACTCTCCATTATGTCCATCACAATTTTGTTTAATTTCCTAACTGTAATAGCCCCTACCACCTCTTTTCAGAGGTTATTTCACACATTATCCTCTTAGGCCTTTTGCCCATTGTAGATAATTATGTGTGTTGGGCAGTAGAATTTAAACCTAATAGTAGCACCTGTGATCAAGTGCTGGCAATGTAACGCATTTATTGAAAATGGCTTTTAGCATAATATGAAGATTGGAACAGTTTTCATGGAGCTGACAGCTGCCAAGAAAGTGTTGATCGAATTCCAGGGGAGCGTCGTGGATACCCAAAAAAAGAAAATATATATAGTGTAATACAGTAACACAGTGATAATCAAAATATAAGGGGTTGCCAAATCACTACACACAAACGAAGTAGATTTTAAAGCATTGATTCATTGATTCTGTCTGGAACTGTGAATCATCCCAGTCAGGTGCGGTATTTAGAGTCAGCAATCTCATGAAAAAGAGAAAACAGCCATGGTGTAGATAGAATAACAAAATTTATATAAAAAGGTCACGAATGGAGGCTTACATAGATCTTTAAAGTAAAGGCAGTATACAGCTGGGTCTTTAGTGCGTCACAGACTCTCACCGCCCGGTACACACTGCTCACAGCTCTCACGTGTGTAGACACCGTGACGTCACTTCCGGATCGTGTCGTCACACCTCGCCGGAATGGAGGACATCACCAAGACTCCCTCTGCTTCTCTTCCTCCTGTAAGATGGCTAATGAGCCAGACTCTACGCATTTTGACGTAATGACGTCTTCATCAGGAGTTACTGTATTACACTATATATATTTTCTTTTTTTGGGTATCCACGACGCTCCCCTGGAATTCGATCAACAGTGCTCCTTCAGACTTTTGAAACAGTCTTTTCTGCAGGGTCGAGTGATAAGTGTTTTTTTCCTTTATATTCACTATTTACTGCACCGACACACTTTATTCGAGCAAATACCTAGTATGTACCTGGCAGATACCTGGAATGCGCCGCTCCTCACCTCTGACAAGCCCCGTTGCGTTTGCCTTCCCAGCCTGGGTTCATGCCTGGCTGACGGGCGGCTGATCTGTTAAATGATAATGATTAGGATTTAATAGGCTGCAATGCTTCGCGTGTCTACCAGATGGCATAAATTCATGAATTGTAATGCAGTATATATATATATATACTGTGCAGTATTGCAGCCAGCGGGAATAAAATGCTTCAATCCCTGCTTGGAAAATACCTCAATGCACTCGGGCAGAAAACAGTCACAAACCTCAATACACCCGGGTATACCCGAATTCGTGGGACTAGCCGAGCTCGAATAAAGTGTGTCGCCAGTGTATATACATTGAGTATTTATCACTATTGATTTGTTTATTCACTTTATTATATCACTTTATTGTTTTATTTATTGATTCACTTCACTGTTTTATTGGGTTTAGTAGAGCGCCATCTAGCATTTGTTTTTAGCTGCCAAGAAAGTGTCTGGCATTCTGGACTCCTGGTAAAATTACCTCCCGAAGTGGGTGGTGGATGCAGTTCAATTTCTGCCATGTGACAGATGGTTTAGGGTACATGTGGGAGATCAAACATGTTCCAGGACGAAACAAGTGAATGGATTACTACACGACTCTGTGTTGCTCCCATTCTTTTCAAAACATACATTGACCTGCCAGCCACACGCTTTGTAAGTTTATCCACGCAGATGATATCTGCATGGGCACACAGGCTTGACTTGCAGAAACAGCAAAGTACTGTTCCAGATGGCGTCAGAAACAGAGTGCATTAAAAACTATTTTCAGCGTTCTCCGTCTTGACCATGCGAAATCCATGCAGTTCTCAACATACACCTCAATGGACAATGCCTTAGACACAAACCCTACCATGTCTACCTGGGAATGACCATACTGGACATTGACCTTCAGAAACTATTTACAGAAGATTTCTGCCAAGGTAAAGACACTAAATTGCCTGATAGCAAAGCTGGTGGGTTCAATATGAGGAACCAGAGCACAGACATTTAAAATATCCACTCTAGCCTTTTAAAATATCTGCTCTAGCCATGTGTTACTGCATGCCTTTGTGGTGTTTTTTTTTTTATAACACAGTGGCCTCATTGAGTTAAAGTCCAGTTAAATATTCCTATGTGTATAATCTCAGTGGAGTTGCATTCAACACCTCTGCCATGGTTACCTGTGCTGAGCAACCCCTCACCTTTGCAACCTGGAGATGAACACCAAAGCCTTAAATTAGGTTCAATGTAATCCCACCCTACCACAACATTGTGAATTATTCAGCTCTCCTGCAACAGTGCTCAGATCAAGATCCCTGTTTTGTCTGCCATTCCTGAACAAGACATAGATACAGCCCTCTCTGGAGAGGGAATTTGTCATGTTAACTACTGCAAAATAACTTCTGATCACTATCCCATCAGACTATTTTACTGGTTTAAAGGTTCCTCGTCAATTGTTGATGCCCCTGAACAGATTTCATATGGTCCTTGTACCACCTTCATTTATAAGTGGAGCCTGTGTGACAGCCAATTATAATGTTGCGATAATACCCAAATTATGAACTACAGTCTCTAAGTGGAAGGGTTCCAGCGCAGGCTTTGGTTGGAACCCGCCCATACCTGGCTGCTGTGGACATCTTGGTTGCTGGCAAGCCTCCTCCTGAACTTTGTTATTAGCTGCACCTGTTGAAGGGCTTAAATAGCAGCCAGTGACTTCCAGCCCCTGCCTGAGCATTGTATGTTTCCCTGTGTTCCTGGCCACCTTGGATTCTAGTCGCTGAGCATTCCTTGTTCATGAGCCTTCCCTGTTCCTGGCCACCCTGGGTTCTAGTTTCTGAGCCTTCCTTGTTCGTGAGCCTTCCCTTTTCCTGAGCCTTACCTGTGGCTTGCCTATCCCTGTGGCTTCCCTGTTCCAGAGGCTAGCCTGTTGCTGTGGCTAGCAAGCAGTGGAGAGCAAATGAGCACAGAAGCAAAAAGATATTTCCAAGGAGAAATAATAAGAGGGCAACTCCAAGATACAAGTAGAAGGTATTTAATCCATCAGCTCACAAAAAGTAAAAGAAACAAACGCACCAACGCGTTTCATCCCGTGGGACTTTGGCACTAGCAGCTGTGAGAGAGAGAGACTGCATATGCTGCCATCCTGTGTGAGAGGAGAGGAATGGAGTAGCAGCAGGAGCTTGGGCCAGGAGAGGTATTTACTGTTAACAGTTTTAAATTTGGCAGTTTTTTATTTCAAAAACCCACAGCATGTTCACCCTGCATCTCTGAAAGGTGGGTTGTCAAGTTGCCAAAAATTCTGGCATTACTGAATGAATAATGCCCGGAATTCTAACCAATCAGAGAGCAGGGCCCAGAATTTTACAGCTTTAGCCTATAATACTGTATAATGGACTTTGGTTCTAATGATATGCAAAAGAGGTGTTCCCTCTACCAACACATATCCACAGATCTCCATTATAGTTAACACAGGGATTTAATGTTAGGTTAGTTAGGTCATAGCTTAAGGGGGCATTACTCACATCCAGACTCTGAAATAGTTCTTTCACAGGATCTGGATGTCTGTAAGACCATAGTTAGGTGTGATTTAACTATTATATTGTTATTTTCCGGGTTCTTTTCCCCTCCTGTCTTCTTTATTTTTTTTTAACTTTAATTATACACCTATTCAGGATCTGATTAGAAGTAACGCCACCTTTGGGTGAGACATGCTTAACCCCATGTTATTCGAAACTAATGCAAGACAGTAATAACTTCATATGGCATTAAGTCTATGCTAATCAGATCACTAATAGCTGTTGGTTGTGCAAATATTTAGCTTTGTGGATACCCATTAAACTCAGGAAAACTAATGAATGTTACCTATTTAGGTTATATCCCGTTAGTAGCCCAGATTTAACAGACCTCTGTGTATCTAGCTCCAAAGAACCTTATCTGAGTAGATTAAGATATTAATTTTTTTCTAAAAAGATTCTTTTTTAGTCTGTGCTGTGTGGTGGAAATGAGACATTTGGACACTATTGTAGGCTTTTGGAAGAGATTTTGAGCCTGTGTAAATAAAAATGAAAAAGAAAAAAAATCTGAAAAAATTTGGGGAAAATAATAAAAATATGGTTGATAATGGTAATCTGCTTTAAAAGGCATCATATGAGTTCATTTGCAAAATAGGTCATATTTGGTGGAACGGCATCTTAAAATCACCACCGTCTACTCACTTCCCTTAAAGAGGCACATACTATTTCTCTGTTGTGGCCTAATATACCTGAATTTATTAAGTTTTACATGAAAATAACAAGTCAAGGAGCATGCATACCGTATTTAAACTATACAAAATAATGAAATATAAACAAGTATGGGAAAATTCTGAAATGATAACAAAATTAAATCTGAATATATTGCTCAATTGAGAATTGTTGAATTAAAAAAAAAAGTTGAGTGTGCTGAGCACAAGCATTTTAAGTGAAACTTCTTTGTCTTTGGTCACTGTTTTGTCACAGATATTGTATTTGTGATGGTGATATTTTTAATTAAAATTCAAAACACAATGTCAGTAGCAAAACGCAAAGAAGTTTGACTTAGAAAGCGAGCGCTTGGCACACACCTCTGTTTTAGCTATTTGCACTTATATTGTTATACTAACTGTCTGTGTGTGTGTGTGTGTGTGCGTGTGTTCGTGCGTGCATCTGTGTGTGTGTGTGTGTGCGTCTCTGTGTGTGTGCATGTGTCTCTGGTGCCTCTTTGTGTGTGCGCGCCTCTGTGTGTATGTGTGTGCCTGCCTCTATGTGTGTGTGTGTGTGTGTGTGCCTGCCTCTGTGTGTGTGTGTGTGTGTGTGCCTGCCTCTGTGTGTGTGTGTCTGCCTCTCTGCATGTGTGCCTGTTTGTGTGTGTTTGACTCTGTGTGTGTGTGTGCCTGCCTCTGTGTGTGTGTGTGTCACCAGACTCTGGCCACCACTCAGCATGTGCGTCAGTCCGGTCACCACTGCGCATGTGTGGTGAGACCCAGCAGTGTTTTTTGTGCAAGCGCGAGCACGACGGCAACGCACGGCGGGCACAAGCGAGAGCGCACACCTATTAGTACCATGACATCACTTGTGTTATGGTTTTTCATTACCTTGCAAGGATTTTCCCCCGTGAAAACCCTGTAAGCACCAGCAAAGAAGTTTCACTTAAAAAATGTAAGGTAAGCATTCAAATATGAATAATAATTATCCATTTCTTTGCTATTCAGATTAGACAATGTACAGTATCCACACAAGGCAAACTAGATACACTATTTATGTCTTCTATATGTCTTGCATATTGTATTTTATGTCTTTATTTATATAGCGCCAAAAGTGTACTCAGCGCTTCACAAAGAATACAGTACAGGGAATTATAATTATACAATAAGTGCAGCAAAATCAGACAATAGGAAAGGAAATCCCTGCCCGAAGAGCTTACAATCTAAGATGTTTAATGGGAAACTTACAGAGGCAGCAGGTGAGGGAGTAAGTGCTGTAGATGGCAGTGCTTGGTCACAATGGGTGGTAGGAGTGACTGAGTGTGGGACAATAGCCATGAGTGCAGGCTATTGAGATGCTTGATTTGTGGGGTAAAATTTAAGAAAGGTCAATGTTAAATGAAAAGGTTAACACCATTTACAGGGAAAGAGGTGGCAGGGAGGCATGAGTGAGATCAGGTGTGTATGCCTGGCTTCAGGCTATGGGGAGATCCCCAGCAGCAGGAAGGAGTAGATAGAGGGTGTGAATAGAGGATTTGTGTGGGTGTTTTTTTATTGACGGGTAAAGAAGCTGTTGGGAGAAAGGTGTATAAATAATGGTGCAGTGGGGAAGTTGGAGAGAACAGAGATGTTCACAAAGGAGTACGAAAACAGTAAACAAAAAAAGAAATAGGGAGGGCATAGTGAGATGCAGGAGGAGAGAGTTCCAAGGTACTGGAGGATAAAAGTGTACAAATAAATCACAGATGTTGAAAGGTAATTTCTCACAGTAGCTGAGTTGTAATGCAGAGTCCAGATCTTCCTCCAATCTTTACCTCCAATTTCAACTCCAAAATTAGTAACTCTTGTAGACACTTTTGATGTACACTTATGATGTGCCGCTTTTGATGTTACACAGCCTTATGGCTCACAGCTATGCTACAGTGACTTAAGTACTCTATTCACATGCATTCGACTAACACTTACGGGAGGGGTTTGTCTAATCAACTCAGACATACAAAATAGTTAATTAGATTATCATTTCTCTCTCAATTGATAGGAGTCAGCTCACAAACATACCCCAAAAGCCAATTAAATATTAATTTCTCTGGTTGGTAGAATGCAGCTCAATGACACATACCGCAAAAGCCAATTAAGTCATATATGCAGGGCTTTTTGTTTTGTGACAGTTCATGCCGTTACAGTGTACCGGCACCTACCTGAACTTTTTTCTCTCATCTTCTCCTCCTGCTCCTCATCTCCGGTAGCATCTTCTTGTGACGTCACATTGCCATGACAATGCGACATCACTTTACCTAGCGCTATCATGACAATGCGACGGAGATGAAGAGCAAGAGAAGGTGAGAGGCCAGGGACTGGCACATATTATATTCCATTAAAAAAACACTGAATATATGTAGTGTTTAATATACTTAATATTCAACTTTGAATTTACATACTAAGGAATTTTAGAAAGGTGACTGATGTGTGAATTATTGCATAATCTACAAAATAGATTAGGGGATGGAATATATTCAATAGCCTTGCTAGAAAAATGTCATGTACTGTAGAACATGGTCACAATATGTGAAGTATATAACTACCTTTCTGCCCACATCTCCAGCAGTTATTGTTTGATAATAAATACATAGATTTATGTTTGGTATCTCGTACAAGTGATGTTGGGTTTTGTTTTTTATTAGAAGGCTTTGGGAATCTTTACAAGTTTTATTTGATGAAATCTAGCTGTTTTTTCAGTCCTCTTCTGAGATAATCCCATTTAACATTTTATCCTGGTCAATTTTGGAAGCTAGTGATGAGTCTGTTAATTGGTCTCTGACAAGCTTATACAATGGCATATTGACAAACTTTGACATTTTAAAAATAATTTCAGTTTTTTTTGGGTTACATTCATGTTGTTTTTTTTTAAATTGCATTTACACATCCTCTTAACTGTAATTATTTCCAAAAATCAGATTTCGGTAGATTCCATCAGAACTGCAATGTTTGAAGTCCTACCTACTGAAAAAATGGGCGGAAAAGTCCAAATCTGTTTTTCGGAAATTCCACGGTTCATTTTGACAAAATTCGTCCCACCCACTAAAATCTATCTGCGGTTTGGATACTAAAAAATCCGTCCGTATTCATGCGAATTCGTCATTGAATACATTGAATACAATTGTTAAAACAGGCACACACACACACACACAAACACACACACATACACATACACTGCCTTTTAGAATTAGAGTTTCTTTTATTATTCACTTCATTCTGTCTATTAATAAATGTATTACTTTTTATCTGACATAGTTAGGTTAATACATCACGGTTACATTGTATTACGTTAATGTATCCTCTATTTTGCAGCTCTTTGGAGGTGCTTATTCTTTTTAATGGTATTAAAAGTTACTTTGTCCAGGTCATTATACATCTCTAAGTGGTATTTTACCCACTTGGAGTATTTAGGAGTACACCTAATCTTAAGGATTGCCTTTTCTCTCGCTTTATATTCTAATAGAGATTAAATAAAACACATTTCTGACACACATTTAATAATAAGGTGAAGCACACCAAATAAAGCAGATGCAGAAAAAGTACTATAAGAAAGTGAGCTTGTAACTTGAGTTAGTACTTCTAAACATATAAAGGATAAAGACAGTAGGCCAAAATTACTAAGCAGTGATTTGTCATAAGGCACCTTTGGCGCTGGAATACATTACAGCCTATTCAAATAAATTGACCGTAATGTGTATTCCCATGCCAGAAGTCCTCGTGGCAGAAGACTACTTATTAGATATGCGTCTCTATCCCTGAAGAGGGTAAAGTGCTAATGAGCACTCAATGAGAAGTAGAGATCCAAACTAAGTATTCTCTGACAGTGGCGCTAAGCCATCAGCTGGTTTAGCTCACACTGCTAGAGCTGTTGTTCTGAAGTTGTGTGGGTTCAACTTCTGATCCTGTTGGGTCTGTCAGCATACAGTACCCCATTCTTAAGGTGTCTTAGACATGTCAACCCAATAACACCTTGTGTACTGTGGGAAGCAAGTGGAATCACTTCCTGCAGTTTGTAGAGTTTTATTTATTTTAAAATAAAGTATTTAATTTCAGTATGTGTCTGGCACTCTGGTAGTTGGCACAGTGAATATGCTCATATCTCGCTCCCTTTGACTTCTTTTAAAAACAAACCACTTCCATTTCATGTTTGACAGTTTAATGTTACTTACGGAGTACACATGACATACCTGTGAGATACGCTAAGAAATTAGAATAGCTATATGTGTGAGCAGTGAGCAGCTCAGGATGTGATAGTGATACCCATCAGCTGATTTAGCTCACAATGTTGGAGCTGCTGGTTAGAAAATAAGTTGTTGTGGGCTCTAGTCCTGTTTGGTTTAATTTGCGGTCCAAAGGAATCAGCCGATCTGAGGCAGATCCAAATCCGACCCAACATTTTGCCCATCTCTAGTGCTTTCATATTCATTGTGTTTAGAATTAGGAGGTGATGGATACAATAAATAACCCCTCTCTTTTTAAGAACTTCTAATAAGAGTTGGGTTATTCTAGATGGAGGAATACATTGAAAAAGCATTAAAAATAATTTATGGATGTGTAAATAATTGAGTGTTGCTCTATTGATCTAGTTCTGGACATATTGGGATGCATAGCTCCATATAAATCAATTGTGGGACTTAGGTGGAAAAAAGTGCGTGTTTGGCCCAAAAGGCTATATATATATATATATATATATATATATATATATATATATATATATATATATATATATATATATATATATATATATATATACCTGGAATCATGCAAGCTGCCTTTAAACCAGAAGTTTCTAAATACAGTAAGTTTCTACTGAATCATTCTTTATTTCCTTCCCATAAGAACTGACCAACAGACCAATTATATTATAAATTGAGTGTATCTATTTTTGTAAGAGTTAGTGGGATGTGAGATATTGAGTAAAGAATCTTAGGGACGATAACCATTTAGACAGTGGATATTTCCCCAGCTAATATCAACTTCCTGCAATCAAGTTCTGGTATTAGCTAGCAGTGGCTGTAAATCATTATTTCATATTTTAGAGAGACTATGTGCAATGTTATCCTTAAACATGTAATACCTCCATTAGACCATATGACGTTGAATACATTTAATGAGCTAAATTAGCAATAATCATTTAAAGGTAATATTTGAATTGTATAACTATTTGCTTTTAATGTAGGGATGGTCCCAAAATTGTTTACAGCGATAAAAAACAACCATGCAACAAAGGATAACCTTGTCTTATGCCTCTACATCATAGCAAAGATATACATATTATTGACTTGGTTAATATTTAATTGCTGTAGACCAAGAATATAGGGCCTGTGAATCCAACATTGAAATGTGATAAGACGTGCTGTAGGTATGTTCAGTTAACTAAAATCAAATGCTATATCAAAATCAATCACAATTTCTGCAGCTGTTGTATTGAGATTTTTTACTCTGTGTATTATATTGCATAATGATCTTAAAGCAGTAGCTCCTCCTAATAGCTTTTTTTTGCCTATCTTAACTGGGGTGTTCCCCAGTACTCATCTGTGAGCACCAGACAACCAGGTTCATGAGAGACAAACTGGCTGCCCACTGGCCCCGGCAAACTGCTAGTTTCAAAGAAAAAAAAGTTGTTTTGCCCTCTCTTTTGTTGTCCCCCTTATGCATTAGTTTCAGTTTTTTCTTTTTTAGATTGTCTGTTTGTAGATGTTTGTATGTGAGTAAAGTTTATTCAAGAGGTTTTTTAATTCAATTGTATTGAGTACCCTTTGCACTGACACGACTGGGATGGACACGATACATCATGGGACACGGTTCCTGGTCACTTCCGGGCTCGCGGGGTATCTAAACTTATATTATGGGCCAGTGTATTCGATAAAGTGATTTGATAAAGTGCACAAGTATGAAACATATCGGCTCCGTTTTGTTGCCGGTCGTTTGATCTTATGAGTGATTAAATGTAAATGTTGAAGTTACCCTCTCTCCAGTTTAGTTTTTGTTCTGGTGGTGCATCGCACATTTTTTAAATTCTAGTTTCAAAGTAGCCACTGAGTCAGGGCTAACTCTGCCAGCCAATTAAAAGGAGAGGACATTGCGGATTTCTATTGGTGAGCCGTGCCATGATTGTAGTCCTACTGGTTTTGACACAAACAAAAATCTACAAATATCTTTCTTGGGGGACCACCAATCAGCTCCCGGGGGACCACTTTGTTAAGAATTGAGTCAGTTCAATGAGCATAGCTTCTTATTCCTTTTATAAATCACACATGAGAGGAGTCAATGATGCAATTCATCATTGATTGCACTCTTTTAGCTATAGCTTGCAAAAACCTTACGGTCTACATTAATTAGAGATATCGGTCTGCAATCAAAAGCACATTAATTATCTTTAACTTTCTTAGGGATACTGTAACTGTAATACATGTTTCTTGCATTCTTTCAGACTCAGGAAAAGGATTAGGGATTTGTATGGAAAGTGCTTGACAATTCCACAGGGAATCTACCTGCTACAGGAGATGCATCTGTTTTGAGAAAGAACAATGCATAGGGACTTCACTAACTGTTACTGGTACATTAAGAGTTTCACTTTGTTTTTAATTTAATGGAGGGGAAATAATAGAGTTTAAAAAGGAATTGTTCTTATGTAATTCTATTTTTTCTTGAGATCATTTGAAGTAGTAGTATGAGAAGGAGTGGCTCAGTGAGTAAAGACACTGACTGGCACTAAAATTGAGAGGAACCAGGTTCAATTTCCAGTGTCAGCTCCTTGTGTCCTTGGACAAGTCGCTTTATCTCCCTTTGCCTCAGGCACCAAACACATAGATTGTAAGCTCCACAGGGCAGGGACCTGTGGCTGCAAAAATGTCTCTGTAAAGTGCTACATAAAACTAGCAGTGCTATACAAGAACAAACTATTTTTATTATTATTTATTATTAGTATGTAGTCATTATCTCATTCATTTTCTTATGTGTTATTTGCTTTAGTGTCTAGAATGTCCTATTATGTACTGTGACAGGGTCATTGACTCAGTATATGTTAATAGGAGATGGCAGTATACATGCTTTCCAGTAGACGAGGGGTTAACCCAGCTTGTTAAGCAGACCACAGGTGATTCAAATTAAGCTAGTTCACCTGCTTTAAAACAGGAAGAGGAAATGCCTCTGGGGTGGCAGTCTCTCTCTCTGAGGTGCAGAGAGAAGACAGAGGAGTGTTGACAAACAGACACAAGCTGCTCAGATTGACCCTGTCCCAAGGGGGGAGAATAAAGCTCCCAGGTAAGGAGCCAACTGCTATTGCTGAACCTTGTTGGGCTGGACTAGGTTAGCTAGCCAGCCAGGTAGTTAGCCTGCACTTTTTGTTTAGTCAGTGCCCCGACCGGGGTTAGGCTTTTTGTTTACGTTTCAATTTAAAGGGACAGTGTACCCATTGTTTTAGTTACCTTTTTTTGGACAAATAAATCCACCAGCACTATTTCACCAGAAAAGTCGTGTTGTCTCCTCACTTACCACGACCATCCTGCCACACGTGGTGTCAGAAGTGGGATGTCGAACACCCTGTAAAAGGGGCGGAGCTACCGATTGCGACTGGTGGGACCTGTCCACGCGGTAGCTATCTGTATGGAGGATGTTGTAAAGGCCTTAGTGCACAGCACCGCTGTTCAGCAGGAAAACACGGCTGCACAACGCGAGACGAACCGGCTACTTGCAGCCCAGCTTGACATTATTGCAGAGATATAGAAACAGCTGATTGAGCAGCTGACCCATATTAAAATGCACTCGTCCAGTGCGGCCCCGGCGCGGCCCGTCCAGGCGAATGTGTACCTGCAGAAAATGACGCCGCACGATGACGTCGAGGGATACCTCAGGTCCTTTGAGCGAATTGCTTCCCGGGAAAGTTGGGCCCGCTCCAAGTGGGCTGGGATTATCGCACCCTTTTTACTGGGGGAAGCCCAAAAAGCGTATTGTGACCTTGACGAAGAAGCCACAGCAGACTATGACTGTCTGAAAAGCGAAATCCTTGCAAGGATTGGAGTGACTCCCGCAGTTTGTGCACAGAGGTTCCATACGTGGAGATACCAGGAACAGAAGCCACCCAGGTCCCAGTTATGGGATTTGATTCACCTAGCTTCCAAGTGGCTGAAACCAGAGGAATATAGCCCGACACGGATCCTTGAGATGGTGGTGTTGGACCGCTTCATTCGAGCGTTACCCCAGGACCTTCAACAGTGGGTGGGGCAGGGAGATCCCCTCTCTTGTGATGCCATGGTAGGCGCAGTGGAGCAGTTTCTGGCTACCCGTGAACTGTCATGCCCCACTCGCACAAACCACAACCCACGTACCAACTCGAACAGTAGAGGCCAGCGCTATCGCCAGGACCCACGACCGTTCGCACGATTTGAGCGGGTGGAAGAAAACCCGGATAGGGACAGAAACTCTAAATCTCAGAATGGGTTTCAAGAACGAACTGGGCCAATTGTTTGTTTTGAGTGTGGGGAGACGGGACATATTAAGGCTCACTGCCCACAGTTGTCTGAGCCAATGGAGTGTGTGTATGGCTCTGTGAAGTCTGAATTTTGTGGAGTGGTTGGTATGACCCGCGAGGGAAAACGTACCCACAACTTCCTCACCACGGTGATTTTAAATGGTAAACCAGTCTCCGCCCTGGTGGACTCAGGGAGTAATATTAGCTTGGTATCAGGAAAGTTGGTTAAGCCTTTCCGGTTACACCAGGGTGAGAAGTTGCGGGTATTATGTGTGCATGGGTGTACGCTTCTGTACACCACGACTCTGATAACAGTAAAAATCGAGGGGCAAGTCATCCAAACTAATTGTACAAAAGTTACCCCATTCCCTAGTGTTAGGCTGTAATTTCCCGAGTTTTGACACCCTGATCAGAGGACAGCTCACCTTAAACAATCCTACTCCAGATGAGCTTTTTCCGTTTACAGACCCCGAATTAGTCTCCGAGGTGTCTAAAACTCCAGAGTCGAAACGAGAACGTAGGAAGGAAAAAAAAGAGGTACACCCCCACCCCAGTTAGCACTGGCCACTACTCCTGATGGAGAGGGACCAGAGGGAGAAGAGTTGTCCGAGACAGGACCTGTTGATGCTCAGGTGTCCGAGTCGCCCGTGGAGGTAACCGGCCAAACTCCAGATGAGGAAGGTTTTGAAAGCCTAGAACTTTCCCTGACTAACTTTGGTATGGAGCAGGCTAATGATCCCCAGGTGAAAAATGGGTTTAGCCAGGCAGTAGAAGTTAATGGAGTCCCGGTAGAAGGGACAACCAAGGAATCCTATCCCTATTTTTGTATTAAAAATGACTTGTTATACCATGTGAGCAAAGAGGAGGGCCAAGAGATAGAAAAATTGCTAGTACCCAGTTCATTAGTAAGGAAGGTCCTGGAGCTAGCACACTCTCACTTATTGGGGGTCATCTGGGAGTAGAGAAGACACAGCAAAGAATCCTAGTGATCCTAGACTATGCCACTCGCTATCCAAAGGCGTTGCCTTTACGTAATACTTCCTCCAAAGCTATAGCTAAGGAATTGTTACAGGTATTCTCCCGACTCGGGATACTGAAGGAAATTCTGACAGATCAGGGTACCCCGTTTACATCTAAGCTTATGCGAGACTTATGTGTAGAGCTAAAAATACAGTCCCTAAGAACCTCTGTTTACCATCCGCAAACGGACAGACTGGTAGAACGATTTAATAAAACTCTGAAGATGATGTTGAGAAAGGTGGTTGATAGTGATGGGAAAAACTGGGACACCTTGTTGCCTTATCTCTTGTTTGCTATCCGAGAGGTGCCACAGGCCTCTACAGGGTTTTCCCCATTTGAACTCCTGTATGGGAGACGCCCAAGAGGGATTCTGGATAGCCTCAAAGAAGAATGGGAGCAACAAGTTGTTCCAGGGAAAAATGTCGTCCAATTTGTGGAAGATTTGAAAGAACGTATTGCGCATATTACCCCCATAGTCAGACAACATTTAGAAGAGGCACAAAGGGCCCAACAGAACCTTTACAACAGACAGGCTACGGTTCGCAACTTCCGACCAGGGGACCGTGTAATGGTGCTTGTTCCCACGGCCGAAAGCAAGCTGTTATCACATTGGCAGGGGCCATATGAGGTTCTAGAACAGGTCGGCCCGGTGAATTATAAAATTCGACAGCCAGATCGGAGGAAGGTAGAGCAAATCTATCACATAAATCTATTAAAATCCTGAAAGGATAGAGAGGTATGTCTGACGGTAGTAGCTAATAAATCCGGGAAAGGGGAGGAACCACTTGTTCGAATATCGGCAGGACTCACCCCTGAACAATACAGAGAAGCTGTGGACTTGGTAAAAAGGAACAGGGATGTATTTTCCAGCGTACCAGGGAAAACTAGGGTGATTTCCCATGATATCGTCACCAAGCCAGGTGTAGCCATTAAGATAAGACCTATAGAATCCCAGAAGCCAGAAGAGGGGCTATTCAGTCAGAGGTAAAGAAGATGCTAGATTTAGGCGTAATTGAGGAGTCCCATAGTCAATGGTCCAGCCCTATTGTCTTGGTACCTAAGCCAGATGGGTCAATACGGTTCTGTAATGACTTTAGAAAAGTAAATGAAGTCTCGAAGTTTGATGCCTATCCTATGCCATGGGTAGATGAGTTAATTGAGAGGTTGGCGAGGGCTTGTTTTCTAACCACTTTAGATCTTACAAAGGGTTATTGGCAAATTCCCTTAACAAGTTCAGCAAAAGAGAAAACGGCCTTCTCCAAACCTGATGGTCTTTTTCAGTATACTATTTTACCCTTTGTTCTTCATGGGGCGCCTGCAACCTTCCAAAGGTTGATGAATAAATTGTTACACCCACACTCGAACTACGCCTCAGCGTACTTAGACGATGTGGTAATTCATAGTCCAGATTGGGACTCACATCTACAAAAGGTTGAGGCAGTGTTGAGAACCTTTCGGGAGGCGGGTCTTACAGCCAACCCAGCTAAATTTTCAGTTGGCCTAGCAGAAGCAAAATATCTTGGCTATGTTGTGGGAAGGGGGACAGTAAAACCCCAGCTCAATAAAGTTGAAGCCATTGAGAATTGGCCCCGTCCCCTTAAAAAAAAACAGGTTAGGACATTCCTAGGCATTGTAGGTTACTACAGGCGATTTATACCCCATTTTGCAACCCGGGCAGCACAGCTTTCAGATCTAGTAAAGGCAAAGGCACCTGATGTTGTAAAATGGAACAGTAATGCGGAGACCGCATTTTTAGACCGCATTTTTAGACCTACGTACAGCGCTGCGTACAGTCTTGGTAGCCCCGGATTTTACTAAGGAGTTTTTTCTGCAAACGGACGCCTCCGAAGTAGGTCTCGGAGCAGTACTGTCCCAGTTTGTAGGAGAAGAGGTATGCAGATAGGAAAAAGCAGGCACAGGCAACCACACAGGATCAGCAATAAGGATTAGTAAAGAGAGCTAATTCCCATAAAAAGTGAATTTAATGGATTCTACAGAAAAAATACAACAACATTGTGGGGTACCAGACCCCCCACCAACGCTTTTCGAGCGCAAGCTCTTTTTCCTATATGCATACTTCCAGGACCCATGAAAAAACGGATGCACACCCCCCTCAATTGGATGAAGATACACCTACAGTGATGACAGGGAGGACAAGCTGGCTCTGAGTGAGTAATTACTTTATCTCAATATCTGGATATTATCTGGACATTCTCCATTCCGATATTATATGTTGGTTCACATCAGTGTGAGGTCCCTTATTGCATTGCTTGTGGGGACCCTAGTCCACTAGTCGGTTAACAATTGGAGTTTGATTAGCAGCGGTCACCCAATCTGTCTTGGCTTATTCAGTCCTTCAACCACAGGGGGGTTGCACCTCAGGATTCTTCTATCAAGTTATTTTTGTTTCAAAAGGCTCTAGTTTGCAGCACCACACATTTGCTTTTCTATTGTAGGAGAAGAGGAACACCCGGTCCTCTATTTAAGTCGCAAATTGTGTCCCCGCGAACAAAGATATGCCACAGTAGAAAAAGAGTGTTTGGCCGTAAAGTGGGCAACAGACACATTGAAGTATTACCTGTTAGGCAGGTCTTTTACGCTCATTACAGATCACGCACCCCTACAGTGGATGCACAGAAATAAAGAAAAGAGTTACCCGTTGGTTTTTGTCGTTGCAACCTTTCAACTTCACGGTCCAACATCGGCCAGGCATACTGCACGGTAATGCTGATGCACTCTCTAGGGTGCACAGTCTCGTGCACGGGCCGCTCCACTCGGTAACGTTACGCTGGGAAGGGGGATACGTGACAGGGTCATTGACTCAGTATATGTTAATAGGAGATGGCAGTATGCATGCTTTCCAGTAGACGAGGGGTTAACCCAGCTTGTTAAGCAGACCACAGGTGATTCAAATTAAGCTAGTTCACCTGCTTTAAAACAGGAAGAGGAAATGCCTCTGGGGCGGCAGTCTCTCTCTCTGAGGTGCAGAGAGAAGACAGAGGAGTGTTGACAAACAGACACAAGCTGCTCAGATTGACCCTGTCCCAAGGGGGGAGAATAAAGCTCCCAGGTAAGGAGCCAACTGCTATTGCTGAACCTTGTTGGGCTGGACTAGGTTAGCTAGCCAGCCAGGTAGTTAGCCTGCACTTTTTGTTTAGTCAGTGCCCCGACCGAGGTTAGGCTTTTTGTTTACGTTTCAATTTAAAGGGACAGTGTACCCATTGTTTTAGTTACCTTTTTTTGGACAAATAAATCCTCCAGCACTATTTCACCAGAAAAGTCGTGTTGTCTCCTCACTTACCACGACCATCCTGCCACAGTACCCATCAGCTTGTTGTTTCTTTAGTCTATGATAATTACTCCCCCCTTTTCACCAGTTTCCCAACATTTGTGTTTCAATCCTAGGATATAAATCTCAGCTACTCAACAATAATTTGTTAATATCCTTTCAAATTGGAGTGATTTGTTTAAATAAAGGATAATATATACTTTGATTAGGAACTTTTCTTAAATCATGTTTTAAGTACTGCCATCTCATTTACGTGTTTGCTCCCTGTCCTTTTCCTCTTTTGCAGTACAGTATATTCCATGATTTTGACTCAAAGCTACTCTGAAAGCATTCCGAGTACTGTAGGCAGAAATGTCATCAGTCTTATTTTCTTGAAATAATTTACTTTGCAGTATTTTGCCTTTATTCATATTATACAATCTACTCCAGAATCTCGTTAGCGTTATGCCAAAAAGGCATTCTACTTAAAGATCCATGTGCCAAAGGATGAATTGTACACTCCTTCTCCATGCCATATATCAATTACACCCAGATTCCTGCAACAACAGTGATAGAGCTTGAGCACCCTTGAATGACCTTGGATATTGACTGGAATTTTGTTCATGTATTGTTCTGTTATAAGAGGGAAATCCCCATATAAAAAATTAGTCGTATTATCAGATACCTTTCTAATTTCTTGTCAGGGGCATACATATTATCTAAAATGAAGGAGCCTTTGAGTACAGTTTTGAGGACTTCACCATTTTAAAGACATTATGGAAAAAAGTGCAGTGGAAAGTCACCAAATGAATAAAGGGAATGGAAGGTCTGCCAAAACCTGTCCAAATTAGTATTGTTTACATTAGAAAATAGGAGTCTAAAAATGGATTTGTTTATTATTTACACATCTATCCAAGGTCAGTTCAAGGAATTTTGAAGGTAATCTTTCATCGCAAGAAACAATACAAATGACACAAGGTGATCCTTTAAGATTAATGGTAATTTTACCAGCAGCCAAGGGAAGGGATTTTCACTGTGATTGCATTGCAAATTGGGAATTTACTGCCCATGGAGACTGTGATGGCAGATACAATAAATATATTTTTTTAAGCTTTAAGAAACGGTTAGTTATCTTTTTAAATGGAAAGGTAAACAGAGATATTCTCAATAGGTTAAAAGATATGAAGAGCACTGATGCAAGGAGACATCTAATTGTAATTACTGGTGTCAAAAAGGAATCTCTCCCCTTATGAGACATAATTAACAAATATTTAATGAGTTTTTTTCACTTGCTTTCCTCTGCATCAAATGAACATAAATAACGAATGAATATATTGCCTAATTAAAATTTAACTCAATGTACATATGTATTTTTCAAACGTAATCTACTATGGTAATATGTATTTCACCAATACCCCCCTAAATTTATTATCTTTACTGATTACAGTAGGAGACCATTGTATTTTTTTCTGTGTTTTGATCACTATATCACACAAAAAACATTTGAGATGTAAAAGGCCCGAGCAACCCAATCCTGAACAAGTTTTTCGAGTTCTTCATCATTAAGTTCTGTTTCCTGGAGAAATGTAACCTTTTACAATTGGAAAATGTGTTTTCCTTCACATTGGTAAAGGAATACCTTTGACATAACATGTGTGACAAAGTAAATAATTAGACATACACTATCTAAGCAAGCTCAAAACCCCCGTCCCACAATATTATATATTTATATATTTAATCGTGCCAACTGGAGCGTTATTGGGAAAGTGACCTAACAGTAAATAGAGAAGCCCCCAATTCATGTCCAATGTGACAAATTATTTAGTTCATGTATATATGTGTTTTCTTTTCCTAAGTATAGGTAATTTAGATTAATCATTTTGCAAAACATGGTAAGCCTGCAACCACATGGAGGTCAACCCTTCCCGCAGGTTCCTTGTCACGTATCCCATGCTCTTGACTACAGTAAATCATTGTTTTGTTTCCTCTGTTCTCTATGCCGTAGAGAAAATACAAAGGACAGAGTATAACATTGGTGGTGTAGGACGTGCTGATAGAAATGCACACCTTGATGTGGCTGCAGGTTTAACATGTTTTGGACAAAAGATTGAACTAAATTACCCATACTTATGAGTTATCAGTCTGTTTTATCTTTCTGATTTAACGTGCCACAAAAATGGAGATCCTGTTTGCTTTTCAATTACAATAGCTCATAAAATATGGATCAGATTTTTTCCTAAATTTGCCATTTTTGCTTCAGGGGTGTCAAAAGATTATGTTACAATGCTGTGGATAAATATTCGTAATAACTACAGTCGTGGCTCAGTGATTAAAGTCACTGACTGAAAACAATTACACTGACTTTAAAGCAAGAGATCCTTGTTTTAATCCCGGTGTCACATTATGTTCCTGTGCTTTAGGATTTATAATTATATTCTAAAATCTACAGCACCGGGGCTCATTGAGATGGCAATTCTATGTACAGCACGTTGTAAGAAAAAAAATATATTACTAATAGCTGGATATTTTGAAGAAAATTATATAGCTAGCGGTACATATATTCTCTGGCTCTTGCAAATGTTTTCACTTAAAATAAAAGTTCTTTGGAAAAGTCAAGAAATATAATAAATTAAGTGAACACTACTAAAGACCAAGTGAATTACTCTCCAGTGTGAGAAGCTGGCGCCATGTACTTTTTAAATCCAGGCTTTGCTGTAAAAGCTGGGTAAAAGAGCAGGCATAAGTGTGACGGTGTGGGGGTAACCAGGCCATCAATAAAGGTATCATGCCCGACTGTTTACCTCTGATCCATATTTGGGGTTTTAGAATGTCAGCTCTTTAACCTGTTAGGTGTACATGCAATGTATGTAATTGTGTGACAATAAAGAATTTTCTGTGTTTTACCTTTCCAGGAGTGCCAGGAAGCAGAGATTGCTATGAGTTTCAACTTTTTTTTTACGGAGACAGTTTTGTCAGAATGTATCCAGGTAGCGGGGTTCCAGAGTTGCTCGATACCCCAAAAATGTACCCGGGAATCAGGTCAGATTCTCGGATACATTGAGATACATTGCTCTGGCAAAATCTCCCCTTGAAAACGCTTGCGCGACTCACAGCTAGGACTCCCTGCTTCAGCACAGACCAGAAAGGTAAAAAGGGCATAGGGATGTGTGGTATCCCTGAAACCGTAAAGGGGCCCCTAGTATAAGGGGCAGAGGTGCCCAGTTAATGCCCAGATCAGACCAGATGGCTAGGTGAAACAGGAATGGAAAAGTCTGTATATGATCTCCAGGACAAACTGGCAACATGTACTGCACCGACACACTTTATTAGAGCAAATACCCAGTATGTACCTGGCAGATACCTGGAATGCGCCGCTCCTCACCTCTGACAAGCCCCGTTGCGTTTACCTTCCCAGCCTGGGTTCATGCCTGGCTGACGGGCGGCTGATCTGTTAAATGATAATGATTAGGATTTAATAGGCTGCAATGCTTCGCGTGTCTACCAGATGGCATAAATTCATGAATTGTAATGCAGTATATATATATACTGTGCAGTATTGCAGCCAGCGGGAATAAAATGCTTCAATCCCTGCCTGGAAAATAACCCAATGCACTCGGGCAGAAAACAGTCACAAACCTCAATACACCCGGGTATACCCGAATTCGTGGGACTAGCCGAGCTCGAATAAAGTGTGTCGCCAGTGTAGCAACAAATGCCTTGATAATGTAGTTAGATGAATGACGGAGCATAAAGTGGAGTTGTAAATGCCTAGTATGGAGGTAAATGAAGGGGTGGAATAGGTGCAGACCCACACCACATCGGTGATACCGCTGCGGCTGCAAAGTATCCTAATTCCTTATAGTTGACTGGTATGGAGTCATGCTTGTACTCACAATTAATACTGGTTCCCCCGTCTCCTGGCTTCGCGGTCCACCCCAACCGGGTGTCGGGCATCCCTCCTCAGTGTCTCTCTGATCAATGAAGCACAAAAAACGTAGTAAAGACCAGCAGACCTGCTGCTCATGACAGAGATCAGAACTCACCAGCGAAAAAGTAATTTTTTTTATATTAATCTATATAAAACAGATACGATCTACGATCAAAGAAGAAACATTCTCCCACCCGTTTCAACCAACAACTGGTCTTTCTCAAGGAGTAACTTAAAGTACTAGGCTAGGTAAAGTACCCATGTCCTGGGATCAATGCAAGCCTTTCCGGCTAGCATTTGCCTTCCCAGACCTGGAGGCACCTAGCCCAGTGAGTGGCTTCTGCATAGCAAGTGGCTAAGGTGGAAAACTCGTGCATGTCCTTGTTTCATTCAGAAGATCCACTTGCCCGGCTTCAGAAGACTGGCAGCCAGGCTGGTTGGAAAATTCCCACGCTGGGATTGGCTGTAGTATTTTGTGAATGAATTCCAAAATACTATAAGAATCCCTGCAGCCAATGTTTCACATAGGAAAGGCTAGTTTTGCAGCCCAGACCCCCAGTAAGTGTGTTTTTTCTTGTATTTTGTAATCCACTATGTACGTCTGTTTCTATAGAATAAATGACAATTTGTTTTACTATTTGGTTTTGCTCAGTGAAATGATCCTGGTATAAAGGTGTAAATGCCTGGTCTCCTGTGACAATAAGTTTAAAGGGATCCAAGTTAATGTGGGTAAAAAAGCAAAAAGTGACACACTGTGAGTGATCATTTGCATGTCATTACCCAGAAGTCCTGGCTGTAGTGGAAGCACTGTATTATGTGGGATGATTGTGTAATACAGGGTTGGGGACCTGTCTAAAACATGTGAATGTGCTTCTAAATGTTTTTTTTCATTGATAAATTTTGTAATAAAGAGAAAAAAATTATTTCTGAATTGTGTTCCAGTAAAATAAAAAAAAGGCCAAATCTTACATATCAAGAAAAAATAGCGCTCCTAAATCTTATGGCCTTAATGATGAATTTTCTTACTGTAAGGTGAGTTATAAACCCACCCATGTGTATATAAATGAATTAATTGAAGGCAGAGGTACTGTGGGAGCACTCACATCTCAAGTTGAATAATGCCTTGGGTGCACGGTTACACCCTGTGGGGATAATCAGTGCAAAGTGCTTTTCATATACACTGTAAATAAACGAAAACATATTTTGGGTGGGACTCTTAACAAAAACATTATAAGTAAAAATGAGCATTCTTATATTTTTAATCATAACTCCAGAACAGCAATCTTCTAACCTTCCCAACCAACATAGGAGACTAAACCCTATGGTATACTTAAAATCTCTGGGATTAGTTTGTTCACTGCTAATTTATCCCAATATTTTGATCTAAATCTTCAGATATATGTCAAATAATTAAAGTAATATACAAGAGACTGAATGTATATTTCTTTAAATATTCTCAATGGAAAAACATATTTGGGTGGATCACAGTAGATGTTTAGTCACTTTACACTAGTATCCATTATAAAACAAGTAGCAGACTGTATCTAAGTTTTTAGAAAATGAAGATAATATTAATACAGATCATATACTGTATTTTATATTGTTAATACTATTTGATTAATTTTGACACATCATTATTTGACATTTCTAAAGGATATTTAACCTTACAATGTGTGGTATAGCAATGGGGACAACATGGGCATCAACTACACAATATGTTTATGGGGAGATGGAAAGAAGTCTTTATTTAGGTGAATAATCCTTTCAGGAACCTAGAGATATGGACTGAATTTATAGACAATATGTTGTTTATTTGGTATGGTGATGTAAATCAGAACTTATTTGAACCTGCACTTTACACTTCACTCATCTTAGTGATAATATTATTGTAAATGTTTTATATTTAACACTCTCAATAGGGGATAACAGATTGATTACTGGCACTTACTACAAGAAGGCAAATGTAAATAGCCAACCTGGACGAAATGCAGTAGGAACATTGATTTTCAGAAACAAGCAGATAATTTAAAACAAATTAATCTAGATAGGATATCAGGAGAAAATTGGGAGGCCCTTTCAAAACCAGAGTTTTGAATATATATATATATATATATAAAAAAAACAGTCTATACCGTTCTGTGGCTAACGAAATGCTTTTATTTGTGCGAGCTTTCGAGATACAATGATCTCTTCTTCGGGTGATGTTACAATTGATCCAGCCAAAAAACTTTCTTGAAACAAAGCATCTGTAGGTTTAGCCTATCGCTCCCCCCTGTGTAGTATGCGATTTATGACCTGAGGTGTTAAATGGTCCCTGAATGCTTGTGATGTAAGAGAATGTGTGTGTATGTATGTATGTGTAGCATGACCCCCCCCCCCCCCCCCGCCCTGAGAGATCTGCCCTTGCTACAGGTGTCTGTTGCTGCAAGTACCTGTTGGAGTCCAGGAGATGCTTAGGTTCTGCGATGTTGTGGGAAAACAGGACAGGCTTTATGTGTAGGATGCTCAATTCTTTCTCTGTAGTGCAAGCGCCTCCATCCACCGCAGGCTCCAGCTTTGTTGGAGACAGTCCCCACGGTGAAACCAATCTTTCATAACCCCCCCTTGATGGACTGTATACTCAGGCAAGGGGTATATAAAACAGAAGCTCTTTATTAGGCATCCACTGTAACATCAGGTCAATATATAAGGCCTGGATGCCTCATTTAACAGGAAGATGACGAGACAACATCCATTGGAACTTACTATGGGGTTGGATTGACGATGAAGAAAAAAGATAGACGATGAAAGAAATGAAAGAAATAATGACAGAAGAAGATATGATGACTTCGCGGTACGAGAGCTTGCAGAAATGCCGGGATTCGGAGGGTCAACGCTTCTAAAGGCAAGGAAAATAATTAATGTATGTATTTTTATTTTTACAATTTTTTTTATTGTATTTTTTTCTTTTTGTTTTTCATTACCCATTGACTGATAATTTATTAATCTGTGCCTAGGGTACAGATAAATCCAGTGACAGCCAATGCATTTTTTGGCAAATGCTTTTTTTCTATTGATAGTTGTTTTTTCTTTTTCTGTTTATTGCTTGGCTTAAATTGTTTGTAATTTGGATGGCTTGTTTTTATTTCATTTTCCGATTGTTTAGCATTTTTAAATAATAATTTTTTTTTTGTTGGCTACTGGTTTAAATTCATTAAATGTTTTGTTGGCTCGTGTTTAAAATTAATTAATTGTTTTTTTGGTTAGTGTTTTATTTATTAAATTGATTGGTTGGCTAGTGCTTTTATTTATTATATTGATTGGTTGGCTAGTGCTTTTATTTATTTATTTGGTTGGCTAGTGCATTCATTTCTTAAATTGGGGTGTTTAGGTGCTTGTGCATATCTTTTATTATTGTGTATTTTTGGCCTTTTTTTTATTAGGGTAACCATTGACTGCTATAGTGGCTTATCATGCCCATAGAAGACCGTTGTTGAAAGGCGTTGGAGTGGGAGTTGCAGCAGGGAGACCCCTTCTCCTCACCACATTCAAGGGACAGTGCATTTGCACTTACTGATTTCTTGGTGATGTATTATGACATGGATACAAGCTGAGATTTTGCTGCTTATTTGGACTGATCTTTTTTCATTCAGTTGCTTTTTTGTATACCTTCAACTGTCCCAGCCATGATCCGGGTGCTACACTGGGAATTTATGTGCATTATACATCTATTTGCTATTTACTGAGTATACTTTTTTGGTCTTTCTGTGTGTTTGTGTATGCATTTTGTAGCCATTTATCTGTAGCCACACCTTTCTGCCTCCAGTAGGAATAATGTCATTATAACATCTGTTTCTATAGAGCTACTTTATATCATGCCTTGACATTTGTTACCACACTGCATTTTGTATTA